>NW_027641537.1:275000-280000 GCF_949987615.1 Pollachius pollachius
GGGACCCACTAACTGCACCACTCAGGCCGAGTAGGGGAACCGTTCCGGCCTCAGACTCTGAGTGGTCCCGCTCCTCTGGAGCCTCACCAAGACCTCCAGACAGGGGGCCCACTAACTGCACCACTTAGGCCGAGTAGGGGACCCGTTTCGGCCTCAGACTCTGAGTGGACCCGCTCCTCTGGGGCCTCAGGAAGACCTCCAGACAGGGGGCCACCAACTGCACCATTCAGTCCGAGTAGGGGACCCGTTTCGGCCTCAGACTCTGAGTGGACCCGCTCCTCTGGAGCCTCAGGAAGACCTCCAGACAGGGGGCCCACTAACTCCACCACTTTGGCCGAGTAGGGGACCCGTTTCGGCCTCAGACTCTGAGTGGACCCACTCCTCTGGAGCCTCAGGAAGACCTCCAGACAGGGGGCCCACTAACTGCACCACTTAGGCCGAGTAGGGGACCCGTTTCGGCCTCAGACTCTGAGTGGACCCGCTCCTCTGGAGCCTCAGGAAGACCTCCAGACAGGGGGCCACCAACTGCACCACTTAGGCCGAGTAGGGGACCCGTTTCGGCCTCAGACTCTGAGTGGTCCCTCTCCTCTGGAGCCTCAGGAAGACCTCCAGACAGGGGGCCACCAACTGCACCACTTAGGCCGAATGGGGGACCCGTTTCGGCCTCAGACTCTGAGTGGTCCCGCTCCTCTGGAGCCTCAGGAAGACCTCCAGACAGGGGCCCCACTAACTGCACCACTTAGGCTGAGTAGGGGACCCGTTTCGGCCTCAGACTCTGAGTGGACCCGCTCCTCTGGAGCCTCAAGAAGACCTCCAGACAGGGGGCCACCAACTGCACCACTCAGGCCGAGTAGGGGACCCGTTTCGGCCTCAGACACTGAGTGGTCCCGCTCCTCTGGAGCCTCAGGAAGACCTCCAGACAGGGGGCCCGCTTACTGCACCACTTAGGCCGAGTAGGGGACCCGTTTCGGCCTCAGACTCTGAGTGGACCCGCTCCTCTGGAGCCTCACCAAGACCTCCAGACAGGGGGCCCACTAACTGCACCACTTAGGCCGAGTAGGGGACCCGTTTCGGCCTCAGACTCTGAGTGGACCCGCTCCTCTGGAGCCTCAAGAAGACCTCCAGACAGGGGGCCACCAACTGCACCACTCAGGCCGAGTAGGGGACCCGTTTCGGCCTCAGACACTGAGTGGTCCCGCTCCTCTGGAGCCTCAGGAAGACCTCCAGACAGGGGGCCCGCTTACTGCACCACTTAGGCCGAGTAGGGGACCCGTTTCGGCCTCAGACTCTGAGTGGACCCGCTCCTCTGGAGCCTCAAGAAGACCTCCAGACAGGGGGCCACCAACTGCACCACTCAGGCCGAGTAGGGGACCCGTTTCGGCCTCAGACACTGAGTGGTCCCGCTCCTCTGGAGCCTCAGGAAGACCTCCAGACAGGGGGCCCGCTTACTGCACCACTTAGGCCGAGTAGGGGACCCGTTTCGGCCTCAGACTCTGAGTGGACCCGCTCCTCTGGAGCCTCACCAAGACCCCCAGACAGGGGGCCACCAACTGCACCACTTAGGCCGAGTAGGGGACCCGTTTCGGCCTCAGACTCTGAGTGGACCCGCTCCTCTGGAGCCTCAAGAAGACCTCCAGACAGGGGGCCACCAACTGCACCACTCAGGCCGAGTAGGGGACCCGTTTCGGCCTCAGACACTGAGTGGTCCCGCTCCTCTGGAGCCTCAGGAAGACCTCCAGACAGGGGGCCCGCTTACTGCACCACTTAGGCCGAGTAGGGGACCCGTTTCGGCCTCAGACTCTGAGTGGACCCGCTCCTCTGGAGCCTCAGGAAGACCTCCAGACAGGGGGCCCACTAACTGCACCACATGGGCCGAGTAGGGGACCCGTTTCGGACTTAGACGCCAAGTGGTCCCGCACCCCTGGATGGTTCTAGAGACCCCCAGACCAGGGGCCACCAACTGCACCACTTGGGCCGAGTAGGGGACCCGTTTCGGCCTTAGACGCCACGTGGTCCCGCTCCTCTGGAGCCTCAGGAAGACCTCCAGACCGGGGGCCACCAACGGCACCACTCAGTCCGACCAGGGGACACCTTTCGGCCTTAGACGCCACGTGGTCCCGCTCCTCTGGAGCCTCAGGAAGACCTCCAGGGCCAGGGGCCACCTTTCCTATATGCCAAACAACCACTGTCCTGCAAAACAGGCCCACAAAACGGTATCAGGCGAAGCCCATAAATCCACAGTGAGCGGACTGTGAAACTTCTTATTTTCGACACCCCTGGTATATATTACCATCCCTGGTAGTCTAAAACGAACCCATGGGAGTCTAAAATGAACCCATGGGATTCTAAACACAACCCATGGTAGTCTAAAACGAACCCATGGGAGTCTAGCAAAAAAAGAACTTAGAAAAATAACGCTTGGATTTTCATTCCTCCAGGCTCACACCGACTCACTGCACAACTCAGTCCGAGTAGGGGACCCATATCGGACTCAGACTCTGCGTGGTCCCGCTCCTCTGGAGCCTCAGGAAGACCTCCAGACCTGGGGCCCACCAACTGCCCCACTTAGGCCGAGAAGGGGACCCGTTTCGGCCTAAGACTCTGAGTGGACCCGCTGCTCTGGAGCCTCAGGAAGACCTCCAGACAGGGGGCCACCAACTGCACCACTTAGGCCGAATAGGGGACCCGTTTCGGACTCAGACTCGGAGTGGGCCCGCTCCTCTGGAGCATCAGGAAGACCTCCAGACAGGGGGCCACCAACTGCCCCACTTAGGCCGAGTAGGGGACCCGTTTCGGCCTCAGACTCTGAGTGGACCCGCTGCTCTGGAGCCTCAGGAAGACCTCCAGACAGGGGGCCACTAACTGCCCCACTTTGGCCGAGAAGGGGACCCGTTTCGGCCTCAGACTCTGAGTGGTCCAGCTCCTCTGGAGCCTCAGGAAGACCCCCAGACAGGGGGCCGACAACTGCACCACTTAGGCCGAATGGGGGACCCGTTTCGGACTTAGACGGCAAGTGGTCCCGCTCCTCTGGAGCCTCAGGAAGACCTCCAGACCGTGGACCACCAACTGCACCACTCGGGCCGAGTAGGGGACCCGTTTCGGCCTTAGACGCCACGTGGTCCCGCTCCTCTGGAGCCTCAGGAAGACCTCCAGACCGTGGACCACCAACTGCACCACTTGGGCCGAGTAGGGGACCCGTGTCGGCCTTAGACGCCACATGGTCCCGCTCCTCTGGAGCCTCAGGAAGACCTCCAGACCGTGGACCACCAACTGCACCACTCAGTCCGACCAGGGGACCCGTTTCGGCCTTAGACGCCACGTGGTCCTGCTCCTCTGGAGCCTCAGGAAGACCTCCAGACCGGGGGTCACCAACGGCACCACTCAGTCCGACCAGGGGACCCGAATCGGCCTTAGACGCCACGGGGTCCCGCTCCTCTGGAGCCTCAGGAAGACTTCCAGACCAGGGGCCACCTTTCTTATATGTCAAACGACCACTGTCCTGCAAAACAGGCCCACAAAACGGTACCAGGCGAAGCCCATAAATTCACAGTGAGCGGACTGTGAAATTTCTTATTTTCGAGACCCCTGCTAACCCTATATTACCATCCCTGGTAGTCTAAAACGAACCCATGGGAGTCTAGCAGAAAAATGACTTAGAAAAAAAACGCTTGGTTTTTCAAACGAAGCCAAGGAATCCACAGTGAGCGGACTGTGAAATTTCTTGTTTAACAATTTATAATAATAATAATAGTTAATAATAAGAATAATAATAATAATAATAAGAATAATAATAATAAGAAGAATAATAATAAGAATAATAATAATAATAAGAATAAGAATAAGAATAAGAATAAGAAGAATAACAATGAGAGTAACAATACAAAGAAGAATAACAATAAGAATAAGAGGAATAACAATAAGAAATCAGGTCTCAGCACCAATCCCACATGCTCTCTGTCCCTCCCTTGCCATGGGAGCCCACACACACACACACACACACACACACACACACACACACACACACACACACACACACACACACACACACACACACACACACACATATGACCTCTATCTCTACCCAGGAATAGGAGGCTCAGCTCTGGTGTGTGTGTTTCCAGCTTCCCCCTATAGGCCCACACACACACAACACCTCTATCTCTACCCAGGAATAGGAGGCTCAGCACTGGTGTGTGTGTTTCCAGCTTCCCCCTATAGTCCCCACACACAAAATACCTCTATTTCTACCCAGGAAAAGGAGGCTCAGCTCTGGTGTGTGTGTTTCCAGCTTCCCCCTATAGTCCCCACAGACAAAATACCTCTATTTCTACCCAGGAAAAGGAGGCTCAGCTCTGGTGTGTGTGTTTCCAGCTTCCCCCTATAGGCCCCCCCACACACACACAACACCTCTATCTCTACCCAGGAATAGGAGGCTCAGCTCTGGGATGAGTGTTTCCAGCTTCCCCCTATAGGCCCAAACACACAAGTCCTCTGTCTCTACCCAGGAATAGGAGGCTCAGCACTGGTGTGTGTGTGTGTGTTTCCAGCTTCCCCCTATAGTCCCCACACACAAAATACCTCTATTTCTACCCAGGAAAAGGAGGCTCAGCTCTGGTGTGTGTGTTTCCAGCTTCCCCCTATAGGCCCACACACACACAACACCTCTATCTCTACCCAGGAATAGGAGGCTCAGCACTGGTGTGTGTGTTTCCAGCTTCCCCCTATAGTCCCCACACACAAAATACCTCTATTTCTACCCAGGAAAAGGAGGCTCAGCTCTGGTGTGTGTGTTTCCAGCTTCCCCCTATAGTCCCCACACACAAAATACCTCTATTTCTACCCAGGAAAAGGAGGCTCAGCTCTGGTGTGTGTGTTTCCAGCTTCCCCCTATAGGCCCCCCCACACACACACAACACCTCTATCTCTACCCAGGAATAGGAGGCTCAGCTCTGGTGTGTGTGTTTCCAGCTTCCCCCTATAGGCCCCCCCACACACACACA
>NW_027641537.1:292500-297500 GCF_949987615.1 Pollachius pollachius
GCCTCAGACACTGAGTGGTCCCGCTCCTCTGGAGCCTCAGGAAGACCTCCAGACAGGGGGCCCGCTTACTGCACCACTTAGGCCGAGTAGGGGACCCGTTTCGGCCTCAGACTCTGAGTGGACCCGCTCCTCTGGAGCCTCACCAAGACCCCCAGACAGGGGGCCACCAACTGCACCACTTAGGCCGAGTAGGGGACCCGTTTCGGCCTCAGACTCTGAGTGGACCCGCTCCTCTGGAGCCTCAAGAAGACCTCCAGACAGGGGGCCACCAACTGCACCACTCAGGCCGAGTAGGGGACCCGTTTCGGCCTCAGACACTGAGTGGTCCCGCTCCTCTGGAGCCTCAGGAAGACCTCCAGACAGGGGGCCCGCTTACTGCACCACTTAGGCCGAGTAGGGGACCCGTTTCGGCCTCAGACTCTGAGTGGACCCGCTCCTCTGGAGCCTCACCAAGACCCCCAGACAGGGGGCCACCAACTGCACCACTTAGGCCGAGTAGGGGACCCGTTTCGGCCTCAGACTCTGAGTGGACCCGCTCCTCTGGAGCCTCAAGAAGACCTCCAGACAGGGGGCCACCAACTGCACCACTCAGGCCGAGTAGGGGACCCGTTTCGGCCTCAGACTCTGAGTGGACCCGCTCCTCTGGAGCCTCAGGAAGACCTCCAGACAGGGGGCCCACTAACTGCACCACATGGGCCGAGTAGGGGACCCGTTTCGGACTTAGACGCCAAGTGGTCCCGCACCCCTGGATGGTTCTAGAGACCCCCAGACCAGGGGCCACCAACTGCACCACTTGGGCCGAGTAGGGGACCCGTTTCGGCCTTAGACGCCACGTGGTCCCGCTCCTCTGGAGCCTCAGGAAGACCTCCAGACCGGGGGCCACCAACGGCACCACTCAGTCCGACCAGGGGACACCTTTCGGCCTTAGACGCCACGTGGTCCCGCTCCTCTGGAGCCTCAGGAAGACCTCCAGGGCCAGGGGCCACCTTTCCTATATGCCAAACAACCACTGTCCTGCAAAACAGGCCCACAAAACGGTATCAGGCGAAGCCCATAAATCCACAGTGAGCGGACTGTGAAACTTCTTATTTTCGACACCCCTGGTATATATTACCATCCCTGGTAGTCTAAAACGAACCCATGGGAGTCTAAAATGAACCCATGGGATTCTAAACACAACCCATGGTAGTCTAAAACGAACCCATGGGAGTCTAGCAAAAAAAGAACTTAGAAAAATAACGCTTGGATTTTCATTCCTCCAGGCTCACACCGACTCACTGCACAACTCAGTCCGAGTAGGGGACCCATATCGGACTCAGACTCTGAGTGGACCCGCTGCTCTGGAGCCTCAGGAAGACCTCCAGACAGGGGGCCACCAACTGCACCACTTAGGCCGAATAGGGGACCCGTTTCGGACTCAGACTCTGCGTGGTCCCGCTCCTCTGGAGCTGCAGGAAGACCCCCAGACAGGGGGCCACCGACTGCCCCACTTAGGCCGAATAGGGGACCCGTTTCGGCCTCAGACTCTGCGTGGTCCCGCTCCTCTGGAGCCTCAGGAAGACCTCCAGACCTGGGGCCCACCAACTGCCCCACTTAGGCCGAGAAGGGGACCCGTTTCGGCCAAAGACTCTGAGTGGACCCGCTGCTCTGGAGCCTCAGGAAGACCTCCAGACAGGGGGCCACCAACTGCACCACTTAGGCCGAATAGGGGACCCGTTTCGGACTCAGACTCGGAGTGGTCCCGCTCCTCTGGAGCATCAGGAAGACCTCCAGACAGGGGGCCACCAACTGCCCCACTTAGGCCGAGTAGGGGACCCGTTTCGGCCTCAGACTCTGCGTGGTCCCGCTCCTCTGGAGCATCAGGAAGACCTCCAGACAGGGGGCCACCCACTGCCCCACTTAGGCCGAGTAAGGGACCCGTTTCGGCCTCAGACTCTGCGTGGTCCCGCTCCTCTGGAGCCGCAGGAAGACCTCCAGACCTGGGGCCACCAACTGCCCCACTTAGGCCGAGAAGGGGACCCGTTTCGGCCTCAGACTCTGAGTGGACCCGCTGCTCTGGAGCCTCAGGAAGACCTCCAGACAGGGGGCAACTAACTGCCCCACTTAGGCCGAGAAGGGGACCCGTTTCGGCCTCAGACTCTGAGTGGTCCCGCTCCTCTGGAGCCTCAGGAAGACCCCCAGACAGGGGGCCACCAACTGCACCACTTAGGCCGAGTAGGGGACCCGTTTCGGCCTCAGACTCTGCGTGGTCCCGCTCCTCTGGAGCCGCAGGAAGACCTCCAGACCTGGGGCCACCAACTGCCCCACTTAGGCCGAGAAGGGGACCCGTTTCGGCCTCAGACTCTGAGTGGACCCGCTGCTCTGGAGCCTCAGGAAGACCTCCAGACAGGGGGCCACTAACTGCCCCACTTTGGCCGAGAAGGGGACCCGTTTCGGCCTCAGACTCTGAGTGGTCCCGCTCCTCTGGAGCCTCAGGAAGACCCCCAGACAGGGGGCCGACAACTGCACCACTTAGGCCGAATGGGGGACCCGTTTCGGACTTAGACGGCAAGTGGTCCCGCTCCTCTGGAGCCTCAGGAAGACCTCCAGACCGTGGACCACCAACTGCACCACTCGGGCCGAGTAGGGGACCCGTTTCGGCCTTAGACGCCACGTGGTCCCGCTCCTCTGGAGCCTCAGGAAGACCTCCAGACCGTGGACCACCAACTGCACCACTCGGGCCGAGTAGGGGACCCGTTTCGGCCTTAGACGCCACGTGGTCCCGCTCCTCTGGAGCCTCAGGAAGACCTCCAGACCGTGGACCACCAACTGCACCACTCGGGCCGAGTAGGGGACCCGTGTCGGCCTTAGACGCCACGTGGTCCCGCTCCTCTGGAGCCTCAGGAAGACCTCCAGACCGTGGACCACCAACTGCACCACTCAGTCCGACCAGGGGACCCGTTTCGGCCTTAGACGCCACGTGGTCCTGCTCCTCTGGAGCCTCAGGAAGACCTCCAGACCGGGGGTCACCAACGGCACCACTCAGTCCGACCAGGGGACCCGTTTCGGCCTTAGACGCCACGTGGTCCTGCTCCTCTGGAGCCTCAGGAAGACCTCCAGACCGGGGGTCACCAACGGCACCACTCAGTCCGACCAGGGGACCCGAATCGGCCTTAGACGCCACGGGGTCCCGCTCCTCTGGAGCCTCAGGAAGACTTCCAGACCAGGGGCCACCTTTCTTATATGTCAAACGACCACTGTCCTGCAAAACAGGCCCACAAAACGGTACCAGGCGAAGCCCATAAATTCACAGTGAGCGGACTGTGAAATTTCTTATTTTCGAGACCCCTGCTAACCCTATATTACCATCCCTGGTAGTCTAAAACGAACCCATGGGAGTCTAGCAGAAAAATGACTTAGAAAAAAAACGCTTGGTTTTTCAAACGAAGCCAAGGAATCCACAGTGAGCGGACTGTGAAATTTCTTGTTTAACAATTTATAATAATAATAATAGTTAATAATAAGAATAATAATTAGAATAATAATAAGAATAATAATAATAAGAATAATAATAATAATAATAATAATAAGAATAATAATAAGAATAAGAATAAGAAGAATAACAATAAGAGTAACAATACAAAGAAGAATAACAATAAGAATAAGAGGAATAACAATAAGAAATCAGGTCTCAGCACCAATCCCACATGCTCTCTGTCCCTCCCTTGCCATGGGAGCCCACACACACACACACACACACACACACACACACACACACACACACACACACACACACACACACACACACACACACACACACACACACACACACACACACCTCTATCTCTACCCAGGAATAGGGAGGCTCAGCTCTGGTGTGTGTGTTTCCAGCTTCCCCCTACAGGCCCCCACACACACAACACCTCTATCTCTACCCAGGAATAGGAGGCTCAGCTCTGGGATGAGTGTTTCCAGCTTCCCCCTATAGGCCCACACACACACAAGTCCTCTGTCTCTACCCAGGAATAGGAGGCTCAGCACTGTTGTGTGTGTTTCCAGCTTCCCCCTATAGTCCCCACACACAAAATACCTCTATTTCTACCCAGGAAAAGGAGGCTCAGCTCTGGTGTGTGTGTTTCCAGCTTCCCCCTATAGGCCCCCACACACACACACACACAACACCTCTATCTCTACCCAGGAATAGGAGGCTCAGCTCTGGGATGAGTGTTTCCAGCTTCCCCCTATGGGCCCAAACACACAAGTCCTCTGTCTCTACCCAGGAATAGGAGGCTCAGCACTGGTGTGTGTGTGTTTCCAGCTTCCCCCTATAGTCCCCACACACAAAATACCTCTATTTCTACCCAGGAAAAGGAGGCTCAGCTCTGGTGTGTGTGTTTCCAGCTTCCCCCTATAGTCCCCACACACAAAATACCTCTATTTCTACCCAGGAAAAGGAGGCTCAGCTCTGGTGTGTGTGTTTCCAGCTTCCCCCTATAGGCCCCCCCCCACACACACAACACCTCTATCTCTACCCAGGAATAGGAGGCTCAGCTCTGGGAGGAGTGTTTCCAGCTTCCCCCTATAGGCCCAAACACACAAGTCCTCTGTCTCTACCCAGGAATAGGAGGCTCAGCACTGGTGTGTGTGTGTGTTTCCAGCTTCCCCCTATAGTCCCCACACACAAAATACCTCTATTTCTACCCAGGAAAAGGAGGCTCAGCTCTGGTGTGTGTGTTTCCAGCTTCCCCCTATAGGCCCCCCCACACACACACAACACCCCTATCTCTACCCAGGAATAGGAGGCTCAGCTCTGGGATGAGTGTTTCCAGCTTCCCCCTATGGGCCCAAACACACAAGTCCTCTGTCTCTACCCAGGAATAGGAGGCTCAGCACTGGTGTGTGTGTGTGTTTCCAGCTTCCCCCTATAGTCCCCACACACAAAATACCTCCATCCCTACCCAGGAATAGGAGCCTCAACTCGGGGATGTGTGTTTCCAGCTTCCCCCCATAGGCCCACACTC
>NW_027641537.1:307500-312500 GCF_949987615.1 Pollachius pollachius
GAGTGGACCCGCTCCTCTGGAGCCTCAGGAAGACCTCCAGACAGGGGGCCCACTAACTCCACCACTTAGGCCGAGTAGGGGACCCGTTTCGGCCTCAGACTCTGAGTGGACCCACTCCTCTGGAGCCTCAGGAAGACCTCCAGACAGGGGGCCCACTAACTGCACCACTTAGGCCGAGTAGGGGACCCGTTTCGGCCTCAGACTCTGAGTGGACCCGCTCCTCTGGAGCCTCAGGAAGACCTCCAGACAGGGGGCCACCAACTGCACCACTTAGGCCGAGTAGGGGACCCGTTTCGGCCTCAGACTCTGAGTGGTCCCTCTCCTCTGGAGCCTCAGGAAGACCTCCAGACAGGGGGCCACCAACTGCACCACTTAGGCCGAATGGGGGACCCGTTTCGGCCTCAGACTCTGAGTGGTCCCGCTCCTCTGGAGCCTCAGGAAGACCTCCAGACAGGGGGCCCACTAACTGCACCACTTAGGCCGAGTAGGGGACCCGTTTCGGCCTCAGACTCTGAGTGGACCCGCTCCTCTGGAGCCTCAAGAAGACCTCCAGACAGGGGGCCACCAACTGCACCACTCAGGCCGAGTAGGGGACCCGTTTCGGCCTCAGACACTGAGTGGTCCCGCTCCTCTGGAGCCTCAGGAAGACCTCCAGACAGGGGGCCCGCTTACTGCACCACTTAGGCCGAGTAGGGGACCCGTTTCGGCCTCAGACTCTGAGTGGACCCGCTCCTCTGGAGCCTCACCAAGACCCCCAGACAGGGGGCCACCAACTGCACCACTTAGGCCGAGTAGGGGACCCGTTTCGGCCTCAGACTCTGAGTGGACCCGCTCCTCTGGAGCCTCAAGAAGACCTCCAGACAGGGGGCCACCAACTGCACCACTCAGGCCGAGTAGGGGACCCGTTTCGGCCTCAGACACTGAGTGGTCCCGCTCCTCTGGAGCCTCAGGAAGACCTCCAGACAGGGGGCCCGCTTACTGCACCACTTAGGCCGAGTAGGGGACCCGTTTCGGCCTCAGACTCTGAGTGGACCCGCTCCTCTGGAGCCTCACCAAGACCCCCAGACAGGGGGCCACCAACTGCACCACTTAGGCCGAGTAGGGGACCCGTTTCGGCCTCAGACTCTGAGTGGACCCGCTCCTCTGGAGCCTCAAGAAGACCTCCAGACAGGGGGCCACCAACTGCACCACTCAGGCCGAGTAGGGGACCCGTTTCGGCCTCAGACTCTGAGTGGACCCGCTCCTCTGGAGCCTCAGGAAGACCTCCAGACAGGGGGCCCACTAACTGCACCACATGGGCCGAGTAGGGGACCCGTTTCGGACTTAGACGCCAAGTGGTCCCGCACCCCTGGATGGTTCTAGAGACCCCCAGACCAGGGGCCACCAACTGCACCACTTGGGCCGAGTAGGGGACCCGTTTCGGCCTTAGACGCCACGTGGTCCCGCTCCTCTGGAGCCTCAGGAAGACCTCCAGACCGGGGGCCACCAACGGCACCACTCAGTCCGACCAGGGGACACCTTTCGGCCTTAGACGCCACGTGGTCCCGCTCCTCTGGAGCCTCAGGAAGACCTCCAGGGCCAGGGGCCACCTTTCCTATATGCCAAACAACCACTGTCCTGCAAAACAGGCCCACAAAACGGTATCAGGCGAAGCCCATAAATCCACAGTGAGCGGACTGTGAAACTTCTTATTTTCGACACCCCTGGTATATATTACCATCCCTGGTAGTCTAAAACGAACCCATGGGAGTCTAAAATGAACCCATGGGATTCTAAACACAACCCATGGTAGTCTAAAAAACGAACCCATGGGAGTCTAGCAAAAAAAGAACTTAGAAAAATAACGCTTGGATTTTCATTCCTCCAGGCTCACACCGACTCACTGCACAACTCAGTCCGAGTAGGGGACCCATATCGGACTCAGACTCTGAGTGGACCCGCTGCTCTGGAGCCTCAGGAAGACCTCCAGACAGGGGGCCACCAACTGCACCACTTAGGCCGAATAGGGGACCCGTTTCGGACTCAGACTCTGCGTGGTCCCGCTCCTCTGGAGCTGCAGGAAGACCCCCAGACAGGGGGCCACCGACTGCCCCACTTAGGCCGAATAGGGGACCCGTTTCGGCCTCAGACTCTGCGTGGTCCCGCTCCTCTGGAGCCTCAGGAAGACCTCCAGACCTGGGGCCCACCAACTGCCCCACTTAGGCCGAGAAGGGGACCCGTTTCGGCCAAAGACTCTGAGTGGACCCGCTGCTCTGGAGCCTCAGGAAGACCTCCAGACAGGGGGCCACCAACTGCACCACTTAGGCCGAATAGGGGACCCGTTTCGGACTCAGACTCGGAGTGGTCCCGCTCCTCTGGAGCATCAGGAAGACCTCCAGACAGGGGGCCACCAACTGCCCCACTTAGGCCGAGTAGGGGACCCGTTTCGGCCTCAGACTCTGCGTGGTCCCGCTCCTCTGGAGCATCAGGAAGACCTCCAGACAGGGGGCCACCCACTGCCCCACTTAGGCCGAGTAAGGGACCCGTTTCGGCCTCAGACTCTGCGTGGTCCCGCTCCTCTGGAGCCGCAGGAAGACCTCCAGACCTGGGGCCACCAACTGCCCCACTTAGGCCGAGAAGGGGACCCGTTTCGGCCTCAGACTCTGAGTGGACCCGCTGCTCTGGAGCCTCAGGAAGACCTCCAGACAGGGGGCAACTAACTGCCCCACTTAGGCCGAGAAGGGGACCCGTTTCGGCCTCAGACTCTGAGTGGTCCCGCTCCTCTGGAGCCTCAGGAAGACCCCCAGACAGGGGGCCACCAACTGCACCACTTAGGCCGAGTAGGGGACCCGTTTCGGCCTCAGACTCTGCGTGGTCCCGCTCCTCTGGAGCCGCAGGAAGACCTCCAGACCTGGGGCCACCAACTGCCCCACTTAGGCCGAGAAGGGGACCCGTTTCGGCCTCAGACTCTGAGTGGACCCGCTGCTCTGGAGCCTCAGGAAGACCTCCAGACAGGGGGCCACTAACTGCCCCACTTTGGCCGAGAAGGGGACCCGTTTCGGCCTCAGACTCTGAGTGGTCCCGCTCCTCTGGAGCCTCAGGAAGACCCCCAGACAGGGGGCCGACAACTGCACCACTTAGGCCGAATGGGGGACCCGTTTCGGACTTAGACGGCAAGTGGTCCCGCTCCTCTGGAGCCTCAGGAAGACCTCCAGACCGTGGACCACCAACTGCACCACTCGGGCCGAGTAGGGGACCCGTTTCGGCCTTAGACGCCACGTGGTCCCGCTCCTCTGGAGCCTCAGGAAGACCTCCAGACCGTGGACCACCAACTGCACCACTCGGGCCGAGTAGGGGACCCGTTTCGGCCTTAGACGCCACGTGGTCCCGCTCCTCTGGAGCCTCAGGAAGACCTCCAGACCGTGGACCACCAACTGCACCACTCGGGCCGAGTAGGGGACCCGTGTCGGCCTTAGACGCCACGTGGTCCCGCTCCTCTGGAGCCTCAGGAAGACCTCCAGACCGTGGACCACCAACTGCACCACTCAGTCCGACCAGGGGACCCGTTTCGGCCTTAGACGCCACGTGGTCCTGCTCCTCTGGAGCCTCAGGAAGACCTCCAGACCGGGGGTCACCAACGGCACCACTCAGTCCGACCAGGGGACCCGTTTCGGCCTTAGACGCCACGTGGTCCTGCTCCTCTGGAGCCTCAGGAAGACCTCCAGACCGGGGGTCACCAACGGCACCACTCAGTCCGACCAGGGGACCCGAATCGGCCTTAGACGCCACGGGGTCCCGCTCCTCTGGAGCCTCAGGAAGACTTCCAGACCAGGGGCCACCTTTCTTATATGTCAAACGACCACTGTCCTGCAAAACAGGCCCACAAAACGGTACCAGGCGAAGCCCATAAATTCACAGTGAGCGGACTGTGAAATTTCTTATTTTCGAGACCCCTGCTAACCCTATATTACCATCCCTGGTAGTCTAAAACGAACCCATGGGAGTCTAGCAGAAAAATGACTTAGAAAAAAAACGCTTGGTTTTTCAAACGAAGCCAAGGAATCCACAGTGAGCGGACTGTGAAATTTCTTGTTTAACAATTTATAATAATAATAATAGTTAATAATAAGAATAATAATTAGAATAATAATAAGAATAATAATAATAAGAATAATAATAATAATAATAATAATAAGAATAATAATAAGAATAAGAATAAGAAGAATAACAATAAGAGTAACAATACAAAGAAGAATAACAATAAGAATAAGAGGAATAACAATAAGAAATCAGGTCTCAGCACCAATCCCACATGCTCTCTGTCCCTCCCTTGCCATGGGAGCCCACACACACACACACACACACACACACACACACACACACACACACACACACACACACACACACACACACACACACACACACACACACACACACACAACACCTCTATCTCTACCCAGGAATAGGAGGCTCAGCTCTGGTGTGTGTGTTTCCAGCTTCCCCCTACAGGCCCCCACACACACAACACCTCTATCTCTACCCAGGAATAGGAGGCTCAGCTCTGGGATGAGTGTTTCCAGCTTCCCCCTATAGGCCCACACACACACAAGTCCTCTGTCTCTACCCAGGAATAGGAGGCTCAGCACTGTTGTGTGTGTTTCCAGCTTCCCCCTATAGTCCCCACACACAAAATACCTCTATTTCTACCCAGGAAAAGGAGGCTCAGCTCTGGTGTGTGTGTTTCCAGCTTCCCCCTATAGGCCCCCACACACACACACACACAACACCTCTATCTCTACCCAGGAATAGGAGGCTCAGCTCTGGGATGAGTGTTTCCAGCTTCCCCCTATGGGCCCAAACACACAAGTCCTCTGTCTCTACCCAGGAATAGGAGGCTCAGCACTGGTGTGTGTGTGTTTCCAGCTTCCCCCTATAGTCCCCACACACAAAATACCTCTATTTCTACCCAGGAAAAGGAGGCTCAGCTCTGGTGTGTGTGTTTCCAGCTTCCCCCTATAGTC
>NW_027641537.1:325000-330000 GCF_949987615.1 Pollachius pollachius
TAGGGGACCCGTTTCGGCCTCAGACTCTGAGTGGACCCGCTCCTCTGGAGCCTCAGGAAGACCTCCAGACAGGGGGCCACCAACTGCACCACTTAGGCCGAGTAGGGGACCCGTTTCGGCCTCAGACTCTGAGTGGTCCCTCTCCTCTGGAGCCTCAGGAAGACCTCCAGACAGGGGGCCACCAACTGCACCACTTAGGCCGAATGGGGGACCCGTTTCGGCCTCAGACTCTGAGTGGTCCCGCTCCTCTGGAGCCTCAGGAAGACCTCCAGACAGGGGGCCCACTAACTGCACCACTTAGGCCGAGTAGGGGACCCGTTTCGGCCTCAGACTCTGAGTGGACCCGCTCCTCTGGAGCCTCAAGAAGACCTCCAGACAGGGGGCCACCAACTGCACCACTCAGGCCGAGTAGGGGACCCGTTTCGGCCTCAGACACTGAGTGGTCCCGCTCCTCTGGAGCCTCAGGAAGACCTCCAGACAGGGGGCCCGCTTACTGCACCACTTAGGCCGAGTAGGGGACCCGTTTCGGCCTCAGACTCTGAGTGGACCCGCTCCTCTGGAGCCTCACCAAGACCCCCAGACAGGGGGCCACCAACTGCACCACTTAGGCCGAGTAGGGGACCCGTTTCGGCCTCAGACTCTGAGTGGACCCGCTCCTCTGGAGCCTCAAGAAGACCTCCAGACAGGGGGCCACCAACTGCACCACTCAGGCCGAGTAGGGGACCCGTTTCGGCCTCAGACACTGAGTGGTCCCGCTCCTCTGGAGCCTCAGGAAGACCTCCAGACAGGGGGCCCGCTTACTGCACCACTTAGGCCGAGTAGGGGACCCGTTTCGGCCTCAGACTCTGAGTGGACCCGCTCCTCTGGAGCCTCACCAAGACCCCCAGACAGGGGGCCACCAACTGCACCACTTAGGCCGAGTAGGGGACCCGTTTCGGCCTCAGACTCTGAGTGGACCCGCTCCTCTGGAGCCTCAAGAAGACCTCCAGACAGGGGGCCACCAACTGCACCACTCAGGCCGAGTAGGGGACCCGTTTCGGCCTCAGACTCTGAGTGGACCCGCTCCTCTGGAGCCTCAGGAAGACCTCCAGACAGGGGGCCCACTAACTGCACCACATGGGCCGAGTAGGGGACCCGTTTCGGACTTAGACGCCAAGTGGTCCCGCACCCCTGGATGGTTCTAGAGACCCCCAGACCAGGGGCCACCAACTGCACCACTTGGGCCGAGTAGGGGACCCGTTTCGGCCTTAGACGCCACGTGGTCCCGCTCCTCTGGAGCCTCAGGAAGACCTCCAGACCGGGGGCCACCAACGGCACCACTCAGTCCGACCAGGGGACACCTTTCGGCCTTAGACGCCACGTGGTCCCGCTCCTCTGGAGCCTCAGGAAGACCTCCAGGGCCAGGGGCCACCTTTCCTATATGCCAAACAACCACTGTCCTGCAAAACAGGCCCACAAAACGGTATCAGGCGAAGCCCATAAATCCACAGTGAGCGGACTGTGAAACTTCTTATTTTCGACACCCCTGGTATATATTACCATCCCTGGTAGTCTAAAACGAACCCATGGGAGTCTAAAATGAACCCATGGGATTCTAAACACAACCCATGGTAGTCTAAAACGAACCCATGGGAGTCTAGCAAAAAAAGAACTTAGAAAAATAACGCTTGGATTTTCATTCCTCCAGGCTCACACCGACTCACTGCACAACTCAGTCCGAGTAGGGGACCCATATCGGACTCAGACTCTGAGTGGACCCGCTGCTCTGGAGCCTCAGGAAGACCTCCAGACAGGGGGCCACCAACTGCACCACTTAGGCCGAATAGGGGACCCGTTTCGGACTCAGACTCTGCGTGGTCCCGCTCCTCTGGAGCTGCAGGAAGACCCCCAGACAGGGGGCCACCGACTGCCCCACTTAGGCCGAATAGGGGACCCGTTTCGGCCTCAGACTCTGCGTGGTCCCGCTCCTCTGGAGCCTCAGGAAGACCTCCAGACCTGGGGCCCACCAACTGCCCCACTTAGGCCGAGAAGGGGACCCGTTTCGGCCAAAGACTCTGAGTGGACCCGCTGCTCTGGAGCCTCAGGAAGACCTCCAGACAGGGGGCCACCAACTGCACCACTTAGGCCGAATAGGGGACCCGTTTCGGACTCAGACTCGGAGTGGTCCCGCTCCTCTGGAGCATCAGGAAGACCTCCAGACAGGGGGCCACCAACTGCCCCACTTAGGCCGAGTAGGGGACCCGTTTCGGCCTCAGACTCTGCGTGGTCCCGCTCCTCTGGAGCATCAGGAAGACCTCCAGACAGGGGGCCACCCACTGCCCCACTTAGGCCGAGTAAGGGACCCGTTTCGGCCTCAGACTCTGCGTGGTCCCGCTCCTCTGGAGCCGCAGGAAGACCTCCAGACCTGGGGCCACCAACTGCCCCACTTAGGCCGAGAAGGGGACCCGTTTCGGCCTCAGACTCTGAGTGGACCCGCTGCTCTGGAGCCTCAGGAAGACCTCCAGACAGGGGGCAACTAACTGCCCCACTTAGGCCGAGAAGGGGACCCGTTTCGGCCTCAGACTCTGAGTGGTCCCGCTCCTCTGGAGCCTCAGGAAGACCCCCAGACAGGGGGCCACCAACTGCACCACTTAGGCCGAGTAGGGGACCCGTTTCGGCCTCAGACTCTGCGTGGTCCCGCTCCTCTGGAGCCGCAGGAAGACCTCCAGACCTGGGGCCACCAACTGCCCCACTTAGGCCGAGAAGGGGACCCGTTTCGGCCTCAGACTCTGAGTGGACCCGCTGCTCTGGAGCCTCAGGAAGACCTCCAGACAGGGGGCCACTAACTGCCCCACTTTGGCCGAGAAGGGGACCCGTTTCGGCCTCAGACTCTGAGTGGTCCCGCTCCTCTGGAGCCTCAGGAAGACCCCCAGACAGGGGGCCGACAACTGCACCACTTAGGCCGAATGGGGGACCCGTTTCGGACTTAGACGGCAAGTGGTCCCGCTCCTCTGGAGCCTCAGGAAGACCTCCAGACCGTGGACCACCAACTGCACCACTCGGGCCGAGTAGGGGACCCGTTTCGGCCTTAGACGCCACGTGGTCCCGCTCCTCTGGAGCCTCAGGAAGACCTCCAGACCGTGGACCACCAACTGCACCACTCGGGCCGAGTAGGGGACCCGTTTCGGCCTTAGACGCCACGTGGTCCCGCTCCTCTGGAGCCTCAGGAAGACCTCCAGACCGTGGACCACCAACTGCACCACTCGGGCCGAGTAGGGGACCCGTGTCGGCCTTAGACGCCACGTGGTCCCGCTCCTCTGGAGCCTCAGGAAGACCTCCAGACCGTGGACCACCAACTGCACCACTCAGTCCGACCAGGGGACCCGTTTCGGCCTTAGACGCCACGTGGTCCTGCTCCTCTGGAGCCTCAGGAAGACCTCCAGACCGGGGGTCACCAACGGCACCACTCAGTCCGACCAGGGGACCCGTTTCGGCCTTAGACGCCACGTGGTCCTGCTCCTCTGGAGCCTCAGGAAGACCTCCAGACCGGGGGTCACCAACGGCACCACTCAGTCCGACCAGGGGACCCGAATCGGCCTTAGACGCCACGGGGTCCCGCTCCTCTGGAGCCTCAGGAAGACTTCCAGACCAGGGGCCACCTTTCTTATATGTCAAACGACCACTGTCCTGCAAAACAGGCCCACAAAACGGTACCAGGCGAAGCCCATAAATTCACAGTGAGCGGACTGTGAAATTTCTTATTTTCGAGACCCCTGCTAACCCTATATTACCATCCCTGGTAGTCTAAAACGAACCCATGGGAGTCTAGCAGAAAAATGACTTAGAAAAAAAACGCTTGGTTTTTCAAACGAAGCCAAGGAATCCACAGTGAGCGGACTGTGAAATTTCTTGTTTAACAATTTATAATAATAATAATAGTTAATAATAAGAATAATAATTAGAATAATAATAAGAATAATAATAATAAGAATAATAATAATAATAATAATAATAAGAATAATAATAAGAATAAGAATAAGAAGAATAACAATAAGAGTAACAATACAAAGAAGAATAACAATAAGAATAAGAGGAATAACAATAAGAAATCAGGTCTCAGCACCAATCCCACATGCTCTCTGTCCCTCCCTTGCCATGGGAGCCCACACACACACACACACACACACACACACACACACACACACACACACACACACACACACACACACACACACACACACACACACACACACACACAACACCTCTATCTCTACCCAGGAATAGGAGGCTCAGCTCTGGTGTGTGTGTTTCCAGCTTCCCCCTACAGGCCCCCACACACACAACACCTCTATCTCTACCCAGGAATAGGAGGCTCAGCTCTGGGATGAGTGTTTCCAGCTTCCCCCTATAGGCCCACACACACACAAGTCCTCTGTCTCTACCCAGGAATAGGAGGCTCAGCACTGTTGTGTGTGTTTCCAGCTTCCCCCTATAGTCCCCACACACAAAATACCTCTATTTCTACCCAGGAAAAGGAGGCTCAGCTCTGGTGTGTGTGTTTCCAGCTTCCCCCTATAGGCCCCCACACACACACACACACAACACCTCTATCTCTACCCAGGAATAGGAGGCTCAGCTCTGGGATGAGTGTTTCCAGCTTCCCCCTATGGGCCCAAACACACAAGTCCTCTGTCTCTACCCAGGAATAGGAGGCTCAGCACTGGTGTGTGTGTGTTTCCAGCTTCCCCCTATAGTCCCCACACACAAAATACCTCTATTTCTACCCAGGAAAAGGAGGCTCAGCTCTGGTGTGTGTGTTTCCAGCTTCCCCCTATAGTCCCCACACACAAAATACCTCTATTTCTACCCAGGAAAAGGAGGCTCAGCTCTGGTGTGTGTGTTTCCAGCTTCCCCCTATAGGCCCCCCCCCACACACACAACACCTCTATCTCTACCCAGGAATAGGAGGCTCAGCTCTGGGAGGAGTGTTTCCAGCTTCCCCCTATAGGCCCAAACACACA
>NW_027641535.1:0-13965 GCF_949987615.1 Pollachius pollachius
AAGAGAGGAGAGGAGGAGGAGCAGACAATCTACTACTTTGTTTATTACCATCCAAACTTGGCTCCACCAGCAGCCCAGCGCAATTGTTTGAGATGAGCTGGCAGCGCGCCAAGCCTGGAATAAATCACCACTGTCAGACAGCAACAACAGCCCAGCACGGAGGGGGGAAGTGCACGAGGCCGGGCAGGAGTGCACGTACAAGGGGGGCACAGAGATTTGAGCAAATGTGCATGTGAGTATAGAGTGTCTAAGACAGGGCCTTAGAGTACAAGTAGGTAACTAATGGTCAACTAAAGTGAAGAAGAGAGACTGAACGATTGTGAGAGCGTTCGAGAGAGAGACAGAGAGAAAGAGAGACCGAGGGAGAGGAAGAGAGCCAGAGAGACGGAGAGAGAGAGCCAGAGAGAGAGAGAGAGAGAGAGAGAGAGAGGAGAGAGAGAGGGTGAGAGAGAGGGGAGAGAGAGAGAGAGAGAGAGAGAGAGAG
The DNA here is from genome assembly GCF_949987615.1 of Pollachius pollachius. Taxonomy (NCBI): domain Eukaryota; kingdom Metazoa; phylum Chordata; class Actinopteri; order Gadiformes; family Gadidae; genus Pollachius; species Pollachius pollachius. Next base: position 485 of record NW_027641535.1, read on the forward strand.
AGAGAGAGTGAGACGGAGAGGGGGGAGGGCTCTGTCTCTGTGTTGTGAAACATGAGCCTGAAAAGCTGCCGCTGAGTCTCTCACTCTGCCCTGGTGTTTTTTCAGTTGTTACTGTTCGAGCGAGGGAGCGCCGGGTTGCGTGAGCAAAGCACACGCATTAAAAATCTGGAACCTTCTTCTGCGAAGCCACACCCCTCCTCCTCTCCCTTGAGTTTGCCTTGTTTTTCCCTCCTAACCCCAGCCCCCCGGCACCACCAACACCACCACCACCCAACCCCTTTTGCGACCAGATCCTCTCTCTCTGGCTCTCTCTCTTCACACTCTTTACTCTCTCACTCTCCCATTCTCTCTCACTCTCTCTCTCTCTCTCTCTCTCTCTCTCTCTCTCTCAATATCTCTCTCTCTCTCTCTTTTCTCTCTCTCTCTCTCTCTCTCTCTCTCTCCTTTTCTATGACGCTATCAAGGTGAGGCGCTTTAACAAAGCAGGTCCGAGTCATGAAGTCTCTGGCACCATGCCACCAGGCAGGGTTGAGACCGAAAGTGCAGATACAACCACATAGCCATACAAAGCCCACGCTGGGGCCGTGGGGCTGCTCGGGGCTCTGCCCTGTGCTCCTCTGGCCACCGGCCCCGGGAAGGCCAACGTGAGGCCGGTCTCTGTCTTATTACCACACCTCAGGCCCCCGCGCCCCTGTAAGGCAGCGCTGAGTGTGTGTCCTTGGGAAAACCACTGACTGCTATTTACTTCCATCTTCCAACCAAACTGGAGCCCACCGCTGTTCTTTGATCCTGCCAATTAATTTTGCACCAGCGACCGTGTTTGTTTATGTACTAGGCTGTTGAGTGACAACCCCCTCCAACCCCTTATAATAATTAAAGCTGTGCTTGTTATGTGTGTCTCTCCTTGTTATCGCCACATCTCTTCTTTTTTTTTTCTTCACACAAACACGCACTCTCTCTCTCTATCTCTTATGCGCCTCTCTTTTTCTCTTGCTCTCATGCTCTCTACCCCCACACACACACACACACACACACACACACACACACACACACACACACACACACACACACACACACACACACAGATGCACACACACACCCCTACACACAGACACACAGACACACACAAGCAGAAACAGTTACCCACTGTGAGGGGACACACAGGGTATATTTTTTAATTGGGGTCCCAAAGGCAGGGGATAACTACGAAGATTTTTGAAGAGTGATAAATTGTGGAAAAGCTTCGCTGGGAGAACAATAAGCAGCAGGAGATAGAGAAGGCAAGTTCAGCAGGTTCATGTGCTCTATGCTAGACCCCTCCCCCAGACCGCAGGATACTGCAAATGTTTGTGAGTCACAGATTTCTGTGTGCGTGTGTGTGAGTGTCTGTGTGTGTGTGTGTGTGTGTGTGTGTGTGTGTGTGTGTGTGTGTGTGTGTGTGTCTGTGTGTGTGTGAGAAGGAAAAGAGAGATAGTGTGCGTTTGTTAGTCTGTGTGTGGGTGTGTGTGTGTCTCTTAGAGAGAGAGAGAGAGAGAGCGAGAGAGAGAGTTTGTGTGTGTGTATGTTTGTGTGTGTGTCCATGAAAGACAGTGTGTGTGTGTGTGGTTGTGTGTGTTTGTGTGTATATGCTTGTGCCTTTGCGTGTTGGCTTGAGCCTAATTGTGTGTGTGTGTGCATATGTGAGTGTGCCTATGCCTATGCGTGTGTGTCACAGCTGTGAAGCGGGGAGTGACTGCCGATCAACAAAAGCACCGAGCTCTGCTGGGTTGCTCTTGGTAAACAAAGCCTGGCTCTGAGGGACGTGCATCCATTGCACCGCTACGCCGAAGAGAGAGAGAGGGTGGGAGAGAGAGAGAGAGAGAGAGAGAGAGAGAGAGAGAGAGAGAGAGCGGGAGAGAGAGAGAGAGAGAGAGAGAGAGAGTGAGAGAAAGTACAAAGGCCGCGCACGGGCGATGACAGGGAGGAAGTCAAACGTGGCGCAAGACGGGATGCGAAAACTGACGGCCTTTACAGACGAGCACATGTCAAAGCAAAACAACAGCAACAAACCGCCGCAACAAGTGACTGGGAGAGAAAACACCAATGGCGTGCCGTGCGAGTGTCGGCAGATCAGCTTGCATGGCCCTCATCTGTAATCTGGGGGCTGAGCCAAGCCAGTCAAGGAGGGGGTTGTGTCTTTGCCGGAGGAGGAGAGATGGTGGTTTGGGGGGGGGGGGCGGTGTTAGGGTCTAGGTGGTGGTGTGGTGTGCTGGTAGGAGGGAGGGTGACTTACTCAGGATTGCTGCGCCTCAAGTCCTTCCCCCTTGAGCTAAACCTCAACCCCCCCCATCCCCCCCCTCTGTTTCCATCCCCCCAGCTCAGCTACATGTGGCTCCATTGGCCTGCTTATTCCCATGACAACGGTCCGCTTATACTACCAGATGTGTACAGAAGGAGTGGGGGGAGGGGGGGGTCGGGGGTCAAAGTGTTCACGCACGACTGTGACTTTTCTGGACAGTGAAAAGATGTTTTTCTTGTTTGGGTGCGGTCAGTGCAGATTGGACGCTGTGTTTATCTTTGCATCGGACTTCTGTCATGGAAAAAGATTGTGCCATAAGTAAAGTCAGTATCAGAGTTATGTCTCACCAGGGCGGCTGGAAGCTGAGACCCTTCCCCCAAAAGTGCAGAACTGTTTGAATCATAAATTAAAAGGACGGCTAGAGTAATCACATTGTGGTGTCTTTTTAAACCGACCCTTTCAATACCCCGCAATTAAAAGAGATGTGGGTTTGAATATATTCTAAACGGCCCTATTACTTTATCGTCCGTTTGACTCTGGACAACTCCTCGACCACGGTGTTGTGGTGTTGTCAGTATAGCGGGGGACAGAAGATTGCTGTTGAATTCGGGGTGGGGGGGGGGGTGTTCTAGTACTGCCTGTTCTATGCTAAAGTTTCTATTATGGGCTTCTATTTGCCCTTCCAAGGTAATCATGTCTTTATGAGATTAACTTTGGCCAAAAGAAAAAAAACAAAAGAATGGTTTGATTCATTGACCTGCACAATAGCGTGATAAAAGAAATCCTTAAAACAGCAGCGCCAAACCAGCTTGAGTGTAGTGACTCAGGGGGTGGGAAGGGGGGGGTGTGTAAACAGTGAACCCCCCTCCATGTTGACGCATAGCTCTCGCAGCTACTGAGGAACTGCCGCGTCTTGTCGCACAAGCCTTTCTAGTAGCTAACACGGTTGTATGTGAATAGTCCCCCAGCAGCTGTGTTCCTCTAAACTAAACGTTAAAGGACTGCTGCTTATTTCTGTATCACCTATTATTAACGTCACCGCTGTCCCTTTGCATACACATTAAAATAATGTGTGGTGTGGAGAGGAGAAGCTCTTTCTTTCTCCTCTCCAAACATGTCTGAGTCAAATGATAAAACAGAGAAGAAAGTCGAAAAAAAAAGCCTACTGAAGTCAGGAGGTGTTTAGAAAAAAAGTGGGATGGTGTGCTTGTGTAACTGTGTGTGTGTGTGTGTGTGTGTGTGTGTGTGCACACGTGTGTGTGTGTGTGTGTGTGTGTGCACGCGCGTGTGCGTGTGTGTGTGAGTGTTTTCTGTGGCTGGCAGTGCCACAGCAGGTGCTGAGGTGCCTGTCAACACATTAAACCTGCTATTAGCTTCTAGCTCAGACACTTTATTCCCGTGAACGATGTCATGCCTGGGCGAGTCCTTTAACTCTTTAACACCGTGGCCTCTGAGAAACCCTGCACACCGACTGCACAGCGATCACACACCAAACGAGGCCGCGCAATGGGCCATGGTTGGGCTACTTGTTGATTTCTTTGGCTCCACTCCAGGCACAAAGTCGTCTCCTTCGGTCCAAAACAAGGCGGAGCTATCTGCGCGGAGGCTCTGTTTTGATTGGCTCCGCAGACGTAAACAAGAAGTGCACTTGCGAGTGACCCCGTGCGTGACCCCGCAGATAGATGCTCCTCTAATGGGGTGTCCCTTTCACCAGCAAGCCCAGCCCGGCGAACAGAGGAGCCATTGTTTGGAACGAGGGGGGAAAAGCCATTGCTCCACCCCCACCCCCCAACCTACCCTCCCCCTCTTCCCCATCCCAGTAAAGTGCTGAGCCAGGAGCAAAGGTTCATCCACGACTGGGCTGGGGGGGGGGGGGTAAACAGGCAGGGCTGATCTGCCACACAGCTGTTCCACACCCCCCCACCCACCCACCTCCCTACCCATATAAGGCCGGGGGGGGGGGGGGGGGGGGGGGGGGGGGGGCTCCGCGGAACGATCCCGGGGCCCGTTGCTCTCCTCATTAAGCGATTAATGAGGGTTAAGAGTTAAGAGTTGAGAAATCCCGCACTTGAAACCCCTGTGAACAACGGGATCAGAGGAGCAGGACTCCTGCCTCCTGACACCGTCGGCTGTGTGTTCATACTGACTGGGGCCGGACCTGGAGGTGGAGATGCTGCTCTGCTCCCACCACATCCTCTGACACATATAGGGCTCATTGTGTGCGCATGTGTTTGTGTCGCAGGCTCCCCACCTCCCCTCCCCACCAGCCACCAAGCCACCCCCCTCCCCCAATACCCGAGCCTGCCGGCCGGAAAGAGTTGTGTTTCTGCTGGAAGTGGCCAAACAGGTGAGTCGGGTGTTGGAGCCGCGCCGTGAAACTGTACCTGGCAGGCATGACAATAGCGGAGCCACGCGCCGGGCCTGGGGGAGGTGACTTCTGACACCACGCAGCTCTGGCTTTTGTTTGGAAGACAGAGAGACAGAGACAGAAAGAGAGAGAGAGAGAAAGAGAATGAGAGAGGCGACAAGGTGTGTGTGTGTGTGTGTGTGTGGTGGGGGGTTGGGGGTGGGGAGCCCCTAAATGGTGCTTTGCTTCATCACAGCTGTGGAGGAACTTGTTGTGTGCCTCTTGGCCTACATGTTCCATGATAGAGTGGCCCTGTGTCTTACAGAGATAGGTCAATGTGTCGTTGCTGATAGAGTTAGCTGTTTTATAGGCTTTATGTTTAGATTCAGAGTTCATGTTTCAGATGGTAAATCGATCACTTGAGACAGGATCTCTACTGTAGTGTCAGCTTTTTTAGTCTCCAGGCTTTAGAGACATGGGCCTCGACCTTACAGGAAGTCAGGCAGGAACACAAAAGCTTCTTCTTCATCTTTTATGCACCAGGAGCTGATCCCTCAGCACTCTCTGATTTAAAAGAAAAAGCATGCCGCGTAGTGATGGGTCGGTCGCGAACAATTCGGTCAGAACGAACGAATCCCAAAGATGAACAACGAGAACTGATTCCCAAAACAAGAGAACTCATTCTTTTTTCCTTTTTTTAAACATATAACAAAAATATGGTCACGTGAATAAAATATACAAACAAACAGAGCTTTGTCTCCCCGCGACCTTATATTGATTGAGTCCAAAACGTTTTCATCGATTCAGCCAATGAAAGTACTACAGCAGTTAGCAATCGCGTTGCCATGGCCCATGGGTAAACAAATGGTAAGGCACCACCACACAAATTAACTAACGATCGCTGTAGGCTTCAATATCATGCAAGCACTTTATGGGCCCTGTCTTGCATCCGGCGCAATTGACGTAATCACTGGCGCATGTGTCGTTGCTAGTTGGCAACTGGCGCAGAGCGTTCTTTTCCCTCTTGCGCCACGCGTCGGTAAATTAGGGAATGATCTTGCGCCCCAAGGGGCGGTTCGGCGAAAGGAGGAGGCGTGTTCTGGCGCAAACGTTCCCTGGTGCTATTTTGCAGTTTCAGAAACCACTTGCGCCACAATCCAGGAAATACCTGGTTTAAAGTCAGTGGCGCGTTGTTCAGATGCTATTTTAAGGGCGCATGCATAATGTTGCTTGCGCATACACTTTGCTTCTATCATCTACCTAGCCACACATTCTTGGTAAATTATTTGGGAAAGAACAGCTGATACAGCGGTAATAAGCTGTACTTTTAAATCAATGCATCTGCAAACACCGTACAGCAAACACATATTTTCTTGACACAGACATCATGTACATGCCCATAACTTTTAGGATTGATGAGTATTTGATCGTGAGCAAACATTATTTTACCGCGAGTGAGTGTTAAAAAGAATGAATGAATGCGGGAGCGCGTGTGTGCGTCCATCTGTTTAAACGCACGCAAACTAAACACGTAACGCATAATACAGTCCATGGCAATGTATATTAACGGGGGGACACATGCATATTAGGAACACAAGTCGATAACGATAATGCATACAATACTGATAAGAAACGATGTATATAATGTATTGCGTATATCATTAAATAGAACCACAGTTACCGCATATCATTATGTTATATCATATGAGTTTTCTTTGCCAAAATTTATTTGAGGACTCAGTATTTTTGAAGTTGTGGAAGAAAACCTTATTCCATGTGTGAATTAGGCCATATTATTTGGCCATAAACTGAGCCATTTGAAGTTTGAAATTCATGTGCATCCGTCTCATCGGAGACTACAGACCCGCTGTCAAAATATCAACTCGTCAGATTCAAATGCGCGCATGGGTTTTAAAGGGGATGGGAGCTGGCACTCTCATTGGTTTATTGCAAGTTACGCCCAAACCACACCTATGGGTAATTAGGCTACTTCAAACCAACCCTTTTTAGATTTGCGCCGGTAAACTAGCGACATCGCCATAGAACCGCCCACAAAGCTACTTGCGCTTGGCGCTTCTCACTTGCGTTTCAAACCGTTAAAATAGGGTCCTATGTTTTCTTTGTATTTTGTTCGACATCACAATTGCATGATTTAATAAAGTATTGTTTTTACCTACCATTACGAGTCTCGTTTGGTCTAGTTGCTTATTCCTTATTAGCGCTACTTGGAAGACGCCATTTTGCACCCCATTATGTATTAAGGGTATTTGTGAAAAAATAGGCACGTATGTGCTTTATATATATGCTTAATATTTACACTTAACCTGGGTAATTTCGCCAGAACATTAGAAAGTAGTAGGCTACATGCATGTTGATTAACATTTATTCCATAATTTCCGATTCCCTGGCAAATGACGACAGACCATCCGACTTAACGAACGAACGAATCGTGATAGTGAACGGAGTTGAAGGAACCGATTGCCGGAAAATAATAATTTTGCCCATCACTAATGCAGAGACAGGCCGCTGTCATGCTACACTAGCCTGTAGCGGCGCATGTGGGGTGTGTTTACTCGGAACGCAGACCCTTGCCACAGTATTAACGAGTAGCTGTTACACTCCGTTGCTCTGCGCTCTAAATTAATCAGGTTACCGCGTGAGGAAAGAGATTGGCACGGTTTCAGACAAACACCCCGGCGACTGCTGGAGTTAAGACCGGCTGGCTGGAGCCTCATGGCACTCACGTGTTTATCCATCATGGGCTGACCTTAATATGCACTTCCTTCCTTTCCTGCACAAGTGAAAGCTACTGCTCAGGTGTGGTTAAGTGAGAGAGGTTTATGGAAGAATATTCACATTTTATATAAGCATTTATTTTTTAGGCAGGTATCTAGTAGGTTTATCAAAGTCACCTCACCTATAAGTTTAAATTAGACAAAGAGACAAGCTTTGACTACATTCAATAACATTTTTATTGAAAAAAGGGTACCAATAAAACAAGAAATTTAGAAAAAAGATTTGTAGAGCGAATCTCCGTATGTACAACATATTGCACTACATTTAAAAAAAAAAAAAGTCATTACTTCCATCGTATATAAACACACAGAAAAACTCACACAAAAAGAGTGCACAGTACAGTCTCGAAAACACACAGTCAATGTTTACAAAAATGCTACATTTTCGCTGGGTCTTAGTTCTTGGTTTACAGAGAATGTGTGATATTCAAGACTTTGCTGAAACTGAACAGTTAAAGGCATTTTCCAGGGTTTCAACAATCAATTGTTTTTGTATTTAAAAAAAGGGGCGGATTTATTTCATAGCTGTGAACCAAATAATGAAAGAAAAACATTGAATCCTTTTGGTTTACATTGATTTGTTAAACACTCTACTCTACTGCATAAGGAATGGTGGAAGTTCATCTTTATAATTATAAAATAAGCCTGGATCTCATTGGACTATAAAAACAACCAACTTATGTTATGCTCTGACAAAGTCTGAACCACCCGTACAAAAACAGACCCCCTTTAATAAGAAAATACAATTTAAAGTTTAAAAAGAACCATTAATAAGAAATGGTGCGATAAAAAAAAAATCCAAAATCAAAACCTTCCTCAAAACTTCATAATGTTTATAAAGTGGTCTAAAAAATTCAAGACACTGACGGTTTCAATAAATTACCCGTCCCATGCTCCGCCACTCTCGCACGTAACGTGGTGAGTGCGAGCCTGGAGGCTCTTCTCTGAAATTATACAGGGAACCTTGGCGGCTCACTTCCCTTTCCAATAAATCAAACAGTCCGTAATTTAGGGCATAGGTGACAGTACAGTTAGGAGGCTCATGGCCAGTTCAGCCCAGACAAGACCAAGAGATAGGAAACGCAAGGTAAATACTGTACAACAGCACACAATGTATCACTAGCCCTGGGATCTGCAGACACAAAGTACTTTCCAGTGCATGTTGATTACAAATACAATGATCAGAATTGACTTAATCAGCGCTAAAAAAAGAAAAAGAAAAAAAGACCCAATGCCCTGACTTTAGAGGGACAATTTGAAGTGATGTATCTATATACTTTAAGGACTTTTACTGCTGTAACCGTGGATAGTGGGAACATTTGCTTCAGCCGAAATTGTATTAAGGAGCACTACATTTCTATGCAAAATAAACCATGAATCCATGACTCAATGGGTGGGGTCCGCAGTATGAGGGTGGGAGAGTTAGTCCATCCCTGGAAGTGTTTACCTTTTAAAGGAATGCCATGTTCAATGCAGGCAAACCTTGTGCTGCACGAGTCAAACAAAACAATCGTATACACGTCTAGAACCAAAAGACAAATGTCAAAAAAAGAATTCAAAAAGACCAAAAAATTGCACACGCAGGTGTATACAGTAGAAACGGGCAAATATACAAAACGAAAAGTCCAAAATAAATAACAAAATAAAAAAAAGAAGAGAAAATAAATTACAGAGAGAAAAACAGAAGACCTATGCCCAAGTTAAGAAGGAGCTGTGCAGCGCAGGTGGTGGTGGGGAGGGAGGGTTAGAGAAGGAGGACCGGGGACGAGGGGGGGACGCTGCTGTCGCCATGACGAGCCCGCAACTCTACAGAGGGACTGGCTCAGCGTTCACAATCCGCAGGAAACTATTACCACAACCGCAAAATCCCACGCCTCCTACTGCTACTGTGTTCTGCAGCCCCGGACGCGCCACAGGCCTCCAGCCCGTCCCCCGGCCAGTCCGCCAGCCAAGCTCTGCCCCTGGTCCATCAGGACGTCCAGCAGGGTTCTCCCATGGGGTTTCATGTTCACACAATTTAAACTAAAGGAGAGCTATGGAACCCGCTGACTAATACCAGTATTAACTTTAGTGGGTGGATTTAGTCCGAATTGGGTAGATGAGGACATTTAAAATGGTTGCCTCCCTATTAATCTCAAGGTTGTCAGCCAACTAGATCCCTGAGGCACATAGAGGATTTTTACTAAGGAGGGAAGAAGTCTTATTCCTTTTGTATCGACCTAAATAACAAGGGCGTTGGAAGCAGATAAACTGGATCCCCTGATTGGACAGTTCAAGCCCACAGCTCCCCCTCTGATATGCACTGCTCCTTGGGTCCATGAAGTAAGCTGGGCTTAGGCCAATGAAAGTACAACGAACAACATCTGCAAAACAGCATCTTCAACAGTGTCTTCAAACATTATATTTTTTGGTCTTTAGACCGTTTTCATTTTTTTTTTAAAAGGGACAAATCCTCAACTAGTTCAGTGATAATATTACAGAAATGTCCCGCATTAGTCTCCAACAGAGGACCAACAGTTACAATACATGATCACCCGACAGAGGGGAAAATGGTTTATCCTGAAAACAATTATCCTGAGAGTGAGTGGGAGATGCTTTTGTTTCACAGGTTGGTCTGTGCAGTATTGCTTTGGTGTCCAGGTTACACACAGGTTTGCAGAAAGCACACCACAGACAGAAGACAACATGAATGGAAACATTGTTTTGGAGATACGTGGCTTCACTGTGTTAACTCTATGCACCCAACAACATCCGGTTTCTTTGCAGTCTCATAAAGGCGTGTGTGTGTGTGTGTGTGTGTGTGTGTGTGTGTGTGTGTGTGTGTGTGTGTGTGTGTGTGTGTGTGTGTGTGTGTGTGTGTGTGTGTGAATAGTGATGCTTGGATGTGTGCATCTCGAGTCACGGTAACGGTAACATCAGACTTGAAAACCTTCATGCGTGACAAGAGGCCGGCTTTGCCGGGTTGAAGTGTGTGTTCTAGTGCAAAAACAGTGGATCCTCAGCTCCACATGAAGGGCACGGAGGTCTGAAGTGAATCATTTCAAAGCACACGTCTAAAACACTGGGAGCCAGTTTTCACTGGAGACACAATTAGAAATAAAGGATTGACCGGGCATAAGATGGGTAAATAAAGAATGATTCTCGGCTGGCCCGTTATTTGACGTGGTCTTACAGGCCAACATAACGTCTGTGCTGCGTTCTGATTGCAATACTTTAAATGACACTGGGGTATGCCTTTAAATTCAATACAAAAAAAGTCTGTGAGTAAGAAAACATGTAGAAAAAAACAAAATATATAGACTCCCTTGAGAAGTTAAAAGTTGAGGTGCAAAATGCATTTCTCTGAGAAACTGCCTCTTTGGAAATGGGTCAAAGATGATACCCGGGGAAAAGAAAACCCTGAATCATATTTCTTTTCCCAACTTAAGTCCTTCCCATCTCTCTCTGAGTGACTTGCTTCAGACGTTGTTGTGGTAGGGGACATCAAGTAAGGCATTCCCACGGTCCGCGGAGTTCATTCCAGGTGGATGTTGAAGTGCAAACAAATCCAACAAGAGCAATGTACTGTACAAAATACTACGTTGATTAACAAAAAATCAAAAAAGTAACATTGTCCTGTGAGTGGAAAAACCTCAGAACAACATGGCATCTTCTTGGAATGAAAAAAAAAGAAAAGAAAACAAACAACCGTGTATAAAACGTTGCTTGTCTCCGTCCCGCGGCGACACCTTTTCCTCCCGCTTCCCTCCCCCGTTTGCCCCAAGTCTCCCCCCCCCCCCACCCCCCACGAGAAGCCCCGACCCGTGTTTGAGATTTGACAGTGCCATTGGGAGTCTTCCAGGTCCTCAGAGAAGATTAAGAAAGAAAAAAAAACAGAGGGTCCTTTCACCTCGGACCCGCTCCAACCCATCCGGCGATGAGGCCCCCGTCAAACAGGAGGTGGAGCAGGCGGCGCGCACCACACGCCGCCCTGGTTCCTTTGGTTTCGATGAAACTGCAACAACAGAGACAAAACAATAGAAAAGCAATTAGCGATCGAAAACCAGCAGGAGGCGGACATCACCGGACAGGGAGAAACCAAAACAGGGCGAGGGGAAACTGGCGACTGTCCGAAGGGGTTAAGTGCGAGTCGCCTGGTTCCTGCTCGCGTGTCAAGGCCCCCTCGCGGCCCTGTGTCCGCCGGTGCGTGGTGCCAGGCCACGCACCGGCGGACACAGAGCAGCGCTGGGTAAACAGGGGCGAAGGGAAGGACGGGTCCGTGTCCGAACCAGACACCGGAACGCTGCAGGTTATTTTGACAACAGTCTGCTTCTGTCCCCTGAAGCTGGTGATTAGAGGCCGCACGCTTCCCTGCTCACCGTGGGGGCAGAGCGGGGGTGAGCTCCTTCCCCCCACCTCCACCTCCACCTCTACTGGCTCCATCTAAACACAATATGCATCCCCGGATTTCCCCACTCTGAACTTTAGGTTTCTGGCACAGACACGCAGCCAGAGGAGTGACTCAGGAGAAGTCCTTTACTCTCCCCGTCAGATGCGCTCCCCGTTTCCCTGAGCCAATAGGATTGTGTGCGATTAGCGGGATAACGCTATCTGTGCGGAGCGGGGGGAGATAAGATAATTGCACTGAGCGGGATTAAGGGAGCCCTTAGGGGGAAGGAGAATGGAGCATTGGGAAACACGAAGCCGCATGAGAGCAACACAGTGGCTCGGCTGTGTACACACACACACACGCGCACACACACACACACACACTTGACGTGCGCACCAGTGGCCTGTCTGTGGAGGAATGGCAGACTCAGGCAAGCATGATAACGCTGAAGCCATTTTCAGACACGGGTCGTAAATTAACGAAACGCAACAAAAGCCGTCCGATTTGGTTTATTCTCTGACCGTGCACTAAAGTCACGCACGGCTGCGTGACTGTGTGCGACAGTGCACGTGTCTGCCAGGCCCGGGTTACCTCAGTGGTATTTACATGAACGCTGACTTATTTACAAGGGGCTCAGAGCTGGTATTGGGTTGGGCCTGAGGGGTGACGTAGTCGAAGCAAAGTGCAGCGAGTGTTTGCAGAGGGTTGCATAAGCCCTGCCAGGGCCCAGCCAGCAAGAGCAGCATGTCTCTTACTCACACACAGTGCTTGGCTCAAAGCGAACCAAAACAAAATAGAGAGGTTAACACGAAACAATGAATCAAAGTGTCTGCTTAAGGCGTTATGCTCGACGACTGGGACAACAACCACGTTTATTTTGAATGTTGCACAGAACATTCAAACCTGTCCTGGGGAAGTTCTGCCAATGATATAACCTTAACTTAAGGAGCGTAAATAGTAAATGCAGAACCAATGTCGTTAGTTTATTGGCGTTAAACACAGAAAACATTGCAGTTGATAATATAAATGGCTGAGAGGCGTTATTAACAAACTAATAACAAACGTAGTGCGTAGTTTTGCTTCATTGTTTGGGTGTGAAACGGTTTAAGGAAAGTCGACTATCAAAACCGCACCAAGAACTAAATGACTCATGTGTAGCTACTCATTATCTGCAGTTGAAACGAGCCACTTAAATCAAGATTTAGAGTACAAAAAGTCCCTGACACTGTCAGAAAGAGGGAGAGTCAGAGAGAGAGAGATAGCGAGAGAGCGGACAAAGAGAGACAGAGACAGAGAAATACAAAGAGGCAGAGCACAGTGTAGGAGGGCTTTTTTTTCTGCAATAATCACGAGCCACACCACCAACTGTCAGAAAGCAAGTCGAGCCTCTAAATTTAGCCTTCGCAGAGAGCCAGAGTCTGGCCAGATGCACGATGTCGTCACCCCTGACACTGGCCTGATGGGCTCTGTCTGTGTCCCCCCCTTCCCCCCGTCTAATCAGTGGCCCCTGAAGGCCGGGGCCTTATCTGCACAGCAGAACAGCGCTGCTGTCCTGGAGCTCTGAGCGCCCGGGTTACGTCTCACAGGGAGACGCCGAGGAGGAAGAACCAGAGCTCCTCTCGTGCTAAACACATAATAGTAGATGTTCGTGAGTCCCGTTCATCCTAGACCGGCAAGCTGAACCTACGTACG
>NW_027641534.1:0-23469 GCF_949987615.1 Pollachius pollachius
CCATTGAAAGTAACAGAAATATTCACGTTTCTAGTTTTTATGTGTGCAAAATGCTTTTCAGAGCGAGAGAAGCACTTTTTGACCAACAATGTGATTCTGACCTTACAATGTTGATATTGCTCAAAACTAATGGAATTCACTCCCAAATGGTGGTTTATGCTTAAATAACCCTTTTGTAAGCATAATAACACGTTTCCATTGAAAGTAACAGAAATATTCACATGTCAAGTTTTTATGTGTGCAAAATGCTTTTCAGAGCGAGAGAAGCACTTTTTGACCAACAATGTGATTTTTACCTTTCAATGTTGATATTGCTCAAAACTAATGGAATTCACTCCCAAATGGTGGTTTATGCTTAAATAACCCTTTTGTAAGCATAATAACACGTTTCCATTGAAAGTAACAGAAATATTCACATGTCAAGTTTTTATGTGTGCAAAATGCTTTTCAGAGCGAGAGAAGCACTTTTTGACCAACAATGTGATTTTTACCTTACAATGTTGATATTGCTCAAAACTAATGGAATTCACTCCCAAATGGTGGTTTATGCTTAAATAACCCTTTTGTAAGCATAATAACACGTTTCCATTGAAAGTAACAGAAATATTCACATGTCAAGTTTTTATGTGTGCAAAATGCTTTTCAGAGCGAGAGAAGCACTTTTTGACCAACAATGTGATTCTGACCTTACAATGTTGATATTGCTCAAAACTAATGGAATTCACTCCCAAATGGTGGTTTATGCTTAAATAACCCTTTTGTAAGCATAATAACACGTTTCCATTGAAAGTAACAGAAATATTCACATGTCAAGTTTTTATGTGTGCAAAATGCTTTTCAGAGCGAGAGAAGCACTTTTTGACCAACAATGTGATTCTGACCTTTCAATTTTGATATTGCTCAAAACTAATGGAATTCACTCCCAAATGGTGGTTTATGCTTAAATAACCCTTTTGTAAGCATAATAACACCTTTCCATTGAAAGAAACAGAAATATTCACATGTCAAGTTTTTATGCGTGCAAAATGCTTTTCAGAGCGAGAGAAGCACTTTTTGACCAACAATGTGATTTTTACCTTACAATGTTGATATTGCTCAAAACTAATGGAATTCACTCCCAAATGGTGGTTTATGCTTAAATAACCCTTTTGTAAGCATAATAACACGTTTCCATTGAAAGTAACAGAAATATTCACATGTCAAGTTTTTATGTGTGCAAAATGCTTTTCAGAGCGAGAGAAGCACTTTTTGACCAACAATGTGATTCTGACCTTTCAATTTTGATATTGCTCAAAACTAATGGAATTCACTCCCAAATGGTGGTTTATGCTTAAATAACCCTTTTGTAAGCATAATAACACGTTTGAATTGAAAGAAACAGAAATATTCACATGTCAAGTTTTTATGCGTGCAAAATGCTTTTCAGAGCGAGAGAAGCACTTTTTGACCAACAATGTGATTTTTACCTTACAATGTTGATATTGCTCAAAACTAATGGAATTCACTCCCAAATGGTGGTTTATGCTTAAATAACCCTTTTGTAAGCATAATAACACGTTTCCATTGAAAGTAACAGAAATATTCACGTTTCTAGTTTTTATGTGTGCAAAATGCTTTTCAGAGCGAGAGAAGCACTTTTTGACCAACAATGTGATTCTGACCTTACAATGTTGATATTGCTCAAAACTAATGGAATTCACTCCCAAATGGTGGTTTATGCTTAAATAACCCTTTTGTAAGCATAATAACACGTTTGAATTGAAAGAAACAGAAATATTCACATGTCAAGTTTTTATGCGTGCAAAATGCTTTTCAGAGCGAGAGAAGCACTTTTTGACCAACAATGTGATTCTGACCTTTCAATTTTGATATTGCTCAAAACTAATGGAATTCACTCCCAAATGGTGGTTTATGCTTAAATAACCCTTTTGTAAGCATAATAACACGTTTCCATTGAAAGAAACAGAAATATTCACATGTCAAGTTTTTATGTGTGCAAAATGCTTTTCAGAGCGAGAGAAGCACTTTTTGACCAACAATGTGATTTTTACCTTACAATGTTGATATTGCTCAAAACTAATGGAATTCACTCCCAAATGGTGGTTTATGCTTAAATAACCCTTTTGTAAGCATAATAACACGTTTGAATTGAAAGAAACAGAAATATTCACATGTCAAGTTTTTATGCGTGCAAAATGCTTTTCAGAGCGAGAGAAGCACTTTTTGACCAACAATGTGATTCTGACCTTACAATGTTGATATTGCTCAAAACTAATGGAATTCACTCCCAAATGGTGGTTTATGCTTAAATAACCCTTTTGTAAGCATAATAACACGTTTCCATTGAAAGTAACAGAAATATTCACATGTCAAGTTTTTATGTGTGCAAAATGCTTTTCAGAGCGAGAGAAGCACTTTTTGACCAACAATGTGATTCTGACCTTTCAATTTTGATATTGCTCAAAACTAATGGAATTCACTCCCAAATGGTGGTTTATGCTTAAATAACCATTTTGTAAGCATAATAACACGTTTCCATTGAAAGAAACAGAAATATTCACATGTCAAGTTTTTATGCGTGCAAAATGCTTTTCAGAGCGAGAGAAGCACTTTTTGACCAACAATGTGATTTTTACCTTACAATGTTGATATTGCTCAAAACTAATGGAATTCACTCCCAAATGGTGGTTTATGCTTAAATAACCCTTTTGTAAGCATAATAACACGTTTCCATTGAAAGTAACAGAAATATTCACGTTTCTAGTTTTTATGTGTGCAAAATGCTTTTCAGAGCGAGAGAAGCACTTTTTGACCAACAATGTGATTCTGACCTTACAATGTTGATATTGCTCAAAACTAATGGAATTCACTCCCAAATGGTGGTTTATGCTTAAATAACCCTTTTGTAAGCATAATAACACGTTTGAATTGAAAGAAACAGAAATATTCACATGTCAAGTTTTTATGCGTGCAAAATGCTTTTCAGAGCGAGAGAAGCACTTTTTGACCAACAATGTGATTTTTACCTTACAATGTTGATATTGCTCAAAACTAATGGAATTCACTCCCAAATGGTGGTTTATGCTTAAATAACCCTTTTGTAAGCATAATAACACGTTTCCATTGAAAGTAACAGAAATATTCACATGTCAAGTTTTTATGTGTGCAAAATGCTTTTCAGAGCGAGAGAAGCACTTTTTGACCAACAATGTGATTCTGACCTTTCAATTTTGATATTGCTCAAAACTAATGGAATTCACTCCCAAATGGTGGTTTATGCTTAAATAACCCTTTTGTAAGCATAATAACACGTTTCCATTGAAAGTAACAGAAATATTCACGTTTCTAGTTTTTATGTGTGCAAAATGCTTTTCAGAGCGAGAGAAGCACTTTTTGACCAACAATGTGATTCTGACCTTACAATGTTGATATTGCTCAAAACTAATGGAATTCACTCCCAAATGGTGGTTTATGCTTAAATAACCCTTTTGTAAGCATAATAACACGTTTGAATTGAAAGAAACAGAAATATTCACATGTCAAGTTTTTATGCGTGCAAAATGCTTTTCAGAGCGAGAGAAGCACTTTTTGACCAACAATGTGATTTTTACCTTACAATGTTGATATTGCTCAAAACTAATGGAATTCACTCCCAAATGGTGGTTTATGCTTAAATAACCCTTTTGTAAGCATAATAACACGTTTCCATTGAAAGTAACAGAAATATTCACGTTTCTAGTTTTTATGTGTGCAAAATGCTTTTCAGAGCGAGAGAAGCACTTTTTGACCAACAATGTGATTCTGACCTTACAATGTTGATATTGCTCAAAACTAATGGAATTCACTCCCAAATGGTGGTTTATGCTTAAATAACCCTTTTGTAAGCATAATAACACGTTTCCATTGAAAGTAACAGAAATATTCACATGTCAAGTTTTTATGTGTGCAAAATGCTTTTCAGAGCGAGAGAAGCACTTTTTGACCAACAATGTGATTTTTACCTTTCAATGTTGATATTGCTCAAAACTAATGGAATTCACTCCCAAATGGTGGTTTATGCTTAAATAACCCTTTTGTAAGCATAATAACACGTTTCCATTGAAAGTAACAGAAATATTCACATGTCAAGTTTTTATGTGTGCAAAATGCTTTTCAGAGCGAGAGAAGCACTTTTTGACCAACAATGTGATTTTTACCTTACAATGTTGATATTGCTCAAAACTAATGGAATTCACTCCCAAATGGTGGTTTATGCTTAAATAACCCTTTTGTAAGCATAATAACACGTTTCCATTGAAAGTAACAGAAATATTCACATGTCAAGTTTTTATGTGTGCAAAATGCTTTTCAGAGCGAGAGAAGCACTTTTTGACCAACAATGTGATTCTGACCTTACAATGTTGATATTGCTCAAAACTAATGGAATTCACTCCCAAATGGTGGTTTATGCTTAAATAACCCTTTTGTAAGCATAATAACACGTTTCCATTGAAAGTAACAGAAATATTCACATGTCAAGTTTTTATGTGTGCAAAATGCTTTTCAGAGCGAGAGAAGCACTTTTTGACCAACAATGTGATTCTGACCTTTCAATTTTGATATTGCTCAAAACTAATGGAATTCACTCCCAAATGGTGGTTTATGCTTAAATAACCCTTTTGTAAGCATAATAACACCTTTCCATTGAAAGAAACAGAAATATTCACATGTCAAGTTTTTATGCGTGCAAAATGCTTTTCAGAGCGAGAGAAGCACTTTTTGACCAACAATGTGATTTTTACCTTACAATGTTGATATTGCTCAAAACTAATGGAATTCACTCCCAAATGGTGGTTTATGCTTAAATAACCCTTTTGTAAGCATAATAACACGTTTCCATTGAAAGTAACAGAAATATTCACATGTCAAGTTTTTATGTGTGCAAAATGCTTTTCAGAGCGAGAGAAGCACTTTTTGACCAACAATGTGATTCTGACCTTTCAATTTTGATATTGCTCAAAACTAATGGAATTCACTCCCAAATGGTGGTTTATGCTTAAATAACCCTTTTGTAAGCATAATAACACGTTTGAATTGAAAGAAACAGAAATATTCACATGTCAAGTTTTTATGCGTGCAAAATGCTTTTCAGAGCGAGAGAAGCACTTTTTGACCAACAATGTGATTTTTACCTTACAATGTTGATATTGCTCAAAACTAATGGAATTCACTCCCAAATGGTGGTTTATGCTTAAATAACCCTTTTGTAAGCATAATAACACGTTTCCATTGAAAGTAACAGAAATATTCACGTTTCTAGTTTTTATGTGTGCAAAATGCTTTTCAGAGCGAGAGAAGCACTTTTTGACCAACAATGTGATTCTGACCTTACAATGTTGATATTGCTCAAAACTAATGGAATTCACTCCCAAATGGTGGTTTATGCTTAAATAACCCTTTTGTAAGCATAATAACACGTTTGAATTGAAAGAAACAGAAATATTCACATGTCAAGTTTTTATGCGTGCAAAATGCTTTTCAGAGCGAGAGAAGCACTTTTTGACCAACAATGTGATTCTGACCTTTCAATTTTGATATTGCTCAAAACTAATGGAATTCACTCCCAAATGGTGGTTTATGCTTAAATAACCCTTTTGTAAGCATAATAACACGTTTCCATTGAAAGAAACAGAAATATTCACATGTCAAGTTTTTATGTGTGCAAAATGCTTTTCAGAGCGAGAGAAGCACTTTTTGACCAACAATGTGATTTTTACCTTACAATGTTGATATTGCTCAAAACTAATGGAATTCACTCCCAAATGGTGGTTTATGCTTAAATAACCCTTTTGTAAGCATAATAACACGTTTGAATTGAAAGAAACAGAAATATTCACATGTCAAGTTTTTATGCGTGCAAAATGCTTTTCAGAGCGAGAGAAGCACTTTTTGACCAACAATGTGATTTTTACCTTACAATGTTGATATTGCTCAAAACTAATGGAATTCACTCCCAAATGGTGGTTTATGCTTAAATAACCCTTTTGTAAGCATAATAACACGTTTCCATTGAAAGTAACAGAAATATTCACATGTCAAGTTTTTATGTGTGCAAAATGCTTTTCAGAGCGAGAGAAGCACTTTTTGACCAACAATGTGATTCTGACCTTTCAATTTTGATATTGCTCAAAACTAATGGAATTCACTCCCAAATGGTGGTTTATGCTTAAATAACCCTTTTGTAAGCATAATAACACGTTTCCATTGAAAGAAACAGAAATATTCACATGTCAAGTTTTTATGCGTGCAAAATGCTTTTCAGAGCGAGAGAAGCACTTTTTGACCAACAATGTGATTTTTACCTTACAATGTTGATATTGCTCAAAACTAATGGAATTCACTCCCAAATGGTGGTTTATGCTTAAATAACCCTTTTGTAAGCATAATAACACGTTTGAATTGAAAGAAACAGAAATATTCACATGTCAAGTTTTTATGCTTGCAAAATGCTTTTCAGAGCGAGAGAAGCACTTTTTGACCAACAATGTGATTTTTACCTTACAATGTTGATATTGCTCAAAACTAATGGAATTCACTCCCAAATGGTGGTTTATGCTTAAATAACCCTTTTGTAAGCATAATAACACGTTTCCATTGAAAGTAACAGAAATATTCACATGTCAAGTTTTTATGTGTGCAAAATGCTTTTCAGAGCGAGAGAAGCACTTTTTGACCAACAATGTGATTCTGACCTTTCAATTTTGATATTGCTCAAAACTAATGGAATTCACTCCCAAATGGTGGTTTATGCTTAAATAACCCTTTTGTAAGCATAATAACACGTTTCCATTGAAAGTAACAGAAATATTCACGTTTCTAGTTTTTATGTGTGCAAAATGCTTTTCAGAGCGAGAGAAGCACTTTTTGACCAACAATGTGATTCTGACCTTACAATGTTGATATTGCTCAAAACTAATGGAATTCACTCCCAAATGGTGGTTTATGCTTAAATAACCCTTTTGTAAGCATAATAACACGTTTCCATTGAAAGTAACAGAAATATTCACATGTCAAGTTTTTATGTGTGCAAAATGCTTTTCAGAGCGAGAGAAGCACTTTTTGACCAACAATGTGATTCTGACCTTTCAATTTTGATATTGCTCAAAACTAATGGAATTCACTCCCAAATGGTGGTTTATGCTTAAATAACCCTTTTGTAAGCATAATAACACCTTTCCATTGAAAGAAACAGAAATATTCACATGTCAAGTTTTTATGCGTGCAAAATGCTTTTCAGAGCGAGAGAAGCACTTTTTGACCAACAATGTGATTCTGACCTTTCAATTTTGATATTGCTCAAAACTAATGGAATTCACTCCCAAATGGTGGTTTATGCTTAAATAACCCTTTTGTAAGCATAATAACACGTTTCCATTGAAAGTAACAGAAATATTCACGTTTCTAGTTTTTATGTGTGCAAAATGCTTTTCAGAGCGAGAGAAGCACTTTTTGACCAACAATGTGATTCTGACCTTACAATGTTGATATTGCTCAAAACTAATGGAATTCACTCCCAAATGGTGGTTTATGCTTAAATAACCCTTTTGTAAGCATAATAACACGTTTGAATTGAAAGAAACAGAAATATTCACATGTCAAGTTTTTATGCGTGCAAAATGCTTTTCAGAGCGAGAGAAGCACTTTTTGACCAACAATGTGATTCTGACCTTTCAATTTTGATATTGCTCAAAACTAATGGAATTCACTCCCAAATGGTGGTTTATGCTTAAATAACCCTTTTGTAAGCATAATAACACGTTTCCATTGAAAGTAACAGAAATATTCACGTTTCTAGTTTTTATGTGTGCAAAATGCTTTTCAGAGCGAGAGAAGCACTTTTTGACCAACAATGTGATTCTGACCTTTCAATGTTGATATTGCTCAAAACTAATGGAATTCACTCCCAAATGGTGGTTTATGCTTAAATAACCCTTTTGTAAGCATAATAACACGTTTCCATTGAAAGAAACAGAAATATTCACATGTCAAGTTTTTATGTGTGCAAAATGCTTTTCAGAGCGAGAGAAGCACTTTTTGACCAACAATGTGATTCTGACCTTTCAATTTTGATATTGCTCAAAACTAATGGAATTCACTCCCAAATGGTGGTTTATGCTTAAATAACCCTTTTGTAAGCATAATAACACGTTTCCATTGAAAGTAACAGAAATATTCACGTTTCTAGTTTTTATGTGTGCAAAATGCTTTTCAGAGCGAGAGAAGCACTTTTTGACCAACAATGTGATTCTGACCTTACAATGTTGATATTGCTCAAAACTAATGGAATTCACTCCCAAATGGTGGTTTATGCTTAAATAACCCTTTTGTAAGCATAATAACACGTTTGAATTGAAAGAAACAGAAATATTCACATGTCAAGTTTTTATGCGTGCAAAATGCTTTTCAGAGCGAGAGAAGCACTTTTTGACCAACAATGTGATTCTGACCTTACAATGTTGATATTGCTCAAAACTAATGGAATTCACTCCCAAATGGTGGTTTATGCTTAAATAACCCTTTTGTAAGCATAATAACACGTTTCCATTGAAAGTAACAGAAATATTCACATGTCAAGTTTTTATGTGTGCAAAATGCTTTTCAGAGCGAGAGAAGCACTTTTTGACCAACAATGTGATTCTGACCTTTCAATTTTGATATTGCTCAAAACTAATGGAATTCACTCCCAAATGGTGGTTTATGCTTAAATAACCATTTTGTAAGCATAATAACACGTTTCCATTGAAAGAAACAGAAATATTCACATGTCAAGTTTTTATGCGTGCAAAATGCTTTTCAGAGCGAGAGAAGCACTTTTTGACCAACAATGTGATTTTTACCTTACAATGTTGATATTGCTCAAAACTAATGGAATTCACTCCCAAATGGTGGTTTATGCTTAAATAACCCTTTTGTAAGCATAATAACACGTTTCCATTGAAAGTAACAGAAATATTCACGTTTCTAGTTTTTATGTGTGCAAAATGCTTTTCAGAGCGAGAGAAGCACTTTTTGACCAACAATGTGATTCTGACCTTACAATGTTGATATTGCTCAAAACTAATGGAATTCACTCCCAAATGGTGGTTTATGCTTAAATAACCCTTTTGTAAGCATAATAACACGTTTGAATTGAAAGAAACAGAAATATTCACATGTCAAGTTTTTATGCGTGCAAAATGCTTTTCAGAGCGAGAGAAGCACTTTTTGACCAACAATGTGATTTTTACCTTACAATGTTGATATTGCTCAAAACTAATGGAATTCACTCCCAAATGGTGGTTTATGCTTAAATAACCCTTTTGTAAGCATAATAACACGTTTCCATTGAAAGTAACAGAAATATTCACATGTCAAGTTTTTATGTGTGCAAAATGCTTTTCAGAGCGAGAGAAGCACTTTTTGACCAACAATGTGATTCTGACCTTTCAATTTTGATATTGCTCAAAACTAATGGAATTCACTCCCAAATGGTGGTTTATGCTTAAATAACCCTTTTGTAAGCATAATAACACGTTTCCATTGAAAGTAACAGAAATATTCACGTTTCTAGTTTTTATGTGTGCAAAATGCTTTTCAGAGCGAGAGAAGCACTTTTTGACCAACAATGTGATTCTGACCTTACAATGTTGATATTGCTCAAAACTAATGGAATTCACTCCCAAATGGTGGTTTATGCTTAAATAACCCTTTTGTAAGCATAATAACACGTTTGAATTGAAAGAAACAGAAATATTCACATGTCAAGTTTTTATGCGTGCAAAATGCTTTTCAGAGCGAGAGAAGCACTTTTTGACCAACAATGTGATTTTGACCTTACAATGTTGATATTGCTCAAAACTAATGGAATTCACTCCCAAATGGTGGTTTATGCTTAAATAACCCTTTTGTAAGCATAATAACACGTTTCCATTGAAAGTAACAGAAATATTCACATGTCAAGTTTTTATGTGTGCAAAATGCTTTTCAGAGCGAGAGAAGCACTTTTTGACCAACAATGTGATTCTGACCTTTCAATTTTGATATTGCTCAAAACTAATGGAATTCACTCCCAAATGGTGGTTTATGCTTAAATAACCCTTTTGTAAGCATAATAACACGTTTCCATTGAAAGTAACAGAAATATTCACGTTTCTAGTTTTTATGTGTGCAAAATGCTTTTCAGAGCGAGAGAAGCACTTTTTGACCAACAATGTGATTCTGACCTTACAATGTTGATATTGCTCAAAACTAATGGAATTCACTCCCAAATGGTGGTTTATGCTTAAATAACCCTTTTGTAAGCATAATAACACGTTTGAATTGAAAGAAACAGAAATATTCACATGTCAAGTTTTTATGCGTGCAAAATGCTTTTCAGAGCGAGAGAAGCACTTTTTGACCAACAATGTGATTTTTACCTTACAATGTTGATATTGCTCAAAACTAATGGAATTCACTCCCAAATGGTGGTTTATGCTTAAATAACCCTTTTGTAAGCATAATAACACGTTTCCATTGAAAGTAACAGAAATATTCACGTTTCTAGTTTTTATGTGTGCAAAATGCTTTTCAGAGCGAGAGAAGCACTTTTTGACCAACAATGTGATTCTGACCTTACAATGTTGATATTGCTCAAAACTAATGGAATTCACTCCCAAATGGTGGTTTATGCTTAAATAACCCTTTTGTAAGCATAATAACACGTTTCCATTGAAAGTAACAGAAATATTCACATGTCAAGTTTTTATGTGTGCAAAATGCTTTTCAGAGCGAGAGAAGCACTTTTTGACCAACAATGTGATTTTTACCTTTCAATGTTGATATTGCTCAAAACTAATGGAATTCACTCCCAAATGGTGGTTTATGCTTAAATAACCCTTTTGTAAGCATAATAACACGTTTCCATTGAAAGTAACAGAAATATTCACATGTCAAGTTTTTATGTGTGCAAAATGCTTTTCAGAGCGAGAGAAGCACTTTTTGACCAACAATGTGATTTTTACCTTACAATGTTGATATTGCTCAAAACTAATGGAATTCACTCCCAAATGGTGGTTTATGCTTAAATAACCCTTTTGTAAGCATAATAACACGTTTCCATTGAAAGTAACAGAAATATTCACATGTCAAGTTTTTATGTGTGCAAAATGCTTTTCAGAGCGAGAGAAGCACTTTTTGACCAACAATGTGATTCTGACCTTACAATGTTGATATTGCTCAAAACTAATGGAATTCACTCCCAAATGGTGGTTTATGCTTAAATAACCCTTTTGTAAGCATAATAACACGTTTCCATTGAAAGTAACAGAAATATTCACATGTCAAGTTTTTATGTGTGCAAAATGCTTTTCAGAGCGAGAGAAGCACTTTTTGACCAACAATGTGATTCTGACCTTTCAATTTTGATATTGCTCAAAACTAATGGAATTCACTCCCAAATGGTGGTTTATGCTTAAATAACCCTTTTGTAAGCATAATAACACCTTTCCATTGAAAGAAACAGAAATATTCACATGTCAAGTTTTTATGCGTGCAAAATGCTTTTCAGAGCGAGAGAAGCACTTTTTGACCAACAATGTGATTTTTACCTTACAATGTTGATATTGCTCAAAACTAATGGAATTCACTCCCAAATGGTGGTTTATGCTTAAATAACCCTTTTGTAAGCATAATAACACGTTTCCATTGAAAGTAACAGAAATATTCACATGTCAAGTTTTTATGTGTGCAAAATGCTTTTCAGAGCGAGAGAAGCACTTTTTGACCAACAATGTGATTCTGACCTTTCAATTTTGATATTGCTCAAAACTAATGGAATTCACTCCCAAATGGTGGTTTATGCTTAAATAACCCTTTTGTAAGCATAATAACACGTTTGAATTGAAAGAAACAGAAATATTCACATGTCAAGTTTTTATGCGTGCAAAATGCTTTTCAGAGCGAGAGAAGCACTTTTTGACCAACAATGTGATTTTTACCTTACAATGTTGATATTGCTCAAAACTAATGGAATTCACTCCCAAATGGTGGTTTATGCTTAAATAACCCTTTTGTAAGCATAATAACACGTTTCCATTGAAAGTAACAGAAATATTCACGTTTCTAGATTTTATGTGTGCAAAATGCTTTTCAGAGCGAGAGAAGCACTTTTTGACCAACAATGTGATTCTGACCTTACAATGTTGATATTGCTCAAAACTAATGGAATTCACTCCCAAATGGTGGTTTATGCTTAAATAACCCTTTTGTAAGCATAATAACACGTTTGAATTGAAAGAAACAGAAATATTCACATGTCAAGTTTTTATGCGTGCAAAATGCTTTTCAGAGCGAGAGAAGCACTTTTTGACCAACAATGTGATTCTGACCTTTCAATTTTGATATTGCTCAAAACTAATGGAATTCACTCCCAAATGGTGGTTTATGCTTAAATAACCCTTTTGTAAGCATAATAACACGTTTCCATTGAAAGTAACAGAAATATTCACGTTTCTAGTTTTTATGTGTGCAAAATGCTTTTCAGAGCGAGAGAAGCACTTTTTGACCAACAATGTGATTCTGACCTTTCAATGTTGATATTGCTCAAAACTAATGGAATTCACTCCCAAATGGTGGTTTATGCTTAAATAACCCTTTTGTAAGCATAATAACACGTTTCCATTGAAAGTAACAGAAATATTCACATGTCAAGTTTTTATGTGTGCAAAATGCTTTTCAGAGCGAGAGAAGCACTTTTTGACCAACAATGTGATTCTGACCTTTCAATTTTGATATTGCTCAAAACTAATGGAATTCACTCCCAAATGGTGGTTTATGCTTAAATAACCCTTTTGTAAGCATAATAACACGTTTGAATTGAAAGAAACAGAAATATTCACATGTCAAGTTTTTATGCGTGCAAAATGCTTTTCAGAGCGAGAGAAGCACTTTTTGACCAACAATGTGATTTTTACCTTACAATGTTGATATTGCTCAAAACTAATGGAATTCACTCCCAAATGGTGGTTTATGCTTAAATAACCCTTTTGTAAGCATAATAACACGTTTCCATTGAAAGTAACAGAAATATTCACGTTTCTAGTTTTTATGTGTGCAAAATGCTTTTCAGAGCGAGAGAAGCACTTTTTGACCAACAATGTGATTCTGACCTTACAATGTTGATATTGCTCAAAACTAATGGAATTCACTCCCAAATGGTGGTTTATGCTTAAATAACCCTTTTGTAAGCATAATAACACGTTTGAATTGAAAGAAACAGAAATATTCACATGTCAAGTTTTTATGCGTGCAAAATGCTTTTCAGAGCGAGAGAAGCACTTTTTGACCAACAATGTGATTCTGACCTTTCAATTTTGATATTGCTCAAAACTAATGGAATTCACTCCCAAATGGTGGTTTATGCTTAAATAACCCTTTTGTAAGCATAATAACACGTTTCCATTGAAAGTAACAGAAATATTCACGTTTCTAGTTTTTATGTGTGCAAAATGCTTTTCAGAGCGAGAGAAGCACTTTTTGACCAACAATGTGATTCTGACCTTTCAATGTTGATATTGCTCAAAACTAATGGAATTCACTCCCAAATGGTGGTTTATGCTTAAATAACCCTTTTGTAAGCATAATAACACGTTTCCATTGAAAGAAACAGAAATATTCACATGTCAAGTTTTTATGTGTGCAAAATGCTTTTCAGAGCGAGAGAAGCACTTTTTGACCAACAATGTGATTCTGACCTTTCAATTTTGATATTGCTCAAAACTAATGGAATTCACTCCCAAATGGTGGTTTATGCTTAAATAACCCTTTTGTAAGCATAATAACACGTTTCCATTGAAAGTAACAGAAATATTCACGTTTCTAGTTTTTATGTGTGCAAAATGCTTTTCAGAGCGAGAGAAGCACTTTTTGACCAACAATGTGATTCTGACCTTACAATGTTGATATTGCTCAAAACTAATGGAATTCACTCCCAAATGGTGGTTTATGCTTAAATAACCCTTTTGTAAGCATAATAACACGTTTGAATTGAAAGAAACAGAAATATTCACATGTCAAGTTTTTATGCGTGCAAAATGCTTTTCAGAGCGAGAGAAGCACTTTTTGACCAACAATGTGATTCTGACCTTACAATGTTGATATTGCTCAAAACTAATGGAATTCACTCCCAAATGGTGGTTTATGCTTAAATAACCCTTTTGTAAGCATAATAACACGTTTCCATTGAAAGAAACAGAAATATTCACATGTCAAGTTTTTATGTGTGCAAAATGCTTTTCAGAGCGAGAGAAGCACTTTTTGACCAACAATGTGATTCTGACCTTTCAATTTTGATATTGCTCAAAACTAATGGAATTCACTCCCAAATGGTGGTTTATGCTTAAATAACCCTTTTGTAAGCATAATAACACGTTTCCATTGAAAGAAACAGAAATATTCACATGTCAAGTTTTTATGCGTGCAAAATGCTTTTCAGAGCGAGAGAAGCACTTTTTGACCAACAATGTGATTTTTACCTTACAATGTTGATATTGCTCAAAACTAATGGAATTCACTCCCAAATGGTGGTTTATGCTTAAATAACCCTTTTGTAAGCATAATAACACGTTTCCATTGAAAGTAACAGAAATATTCACATGTCAAGTTTTTATGTGTGCAAAATGCTTTTCAGAGCGAGAGAAGCACTTTTTGACCAACAATGTGATTTTTACCTTACAATGTTGATATTGCTCAAAACTAATGGAATTCACTCCCAAATGGTGGTTTATGCTTAAATAACCCTTTTGTAAGCATAATAACACGTTTCCATTGAAAGTAACAGAAATATTCACATGTCAAGTTTTTATGTGTGCAAAATGCTTTTCAGAGCGAGAGAAGCACTTTTTGACCAACAATGTGATTCTGACCTTTCAATTTTGATATTGCTCAAAACTAATGGAATTCACTCCCAAATGGTGGTTTATGCTTAAATAACCCTTTTGTAAGCATAATAACACGTTTCCATTGAAAGAAACAGAAATATTCACATGTCAAGTTTTTATGCGTGCAAAATGCTTTTCAGAGCGAGAGAAGCACTTTTTGACCAACAATGTGATTTTTACCTTACAATGTTGATATTGCTCAAAACTAATGGAATTCACTCCCAAATGGTGGTTTATGCTTAAATAACCCTTTTGTAAGCATAATAACACGTTTGAATTGAAAGAAACAGAAATATTCACATGTCAAGTTTTTATGCTTGCAAAATGCTTTTCAGAGCGAGAGAAGCACTTTTTGACCAACAATGTGATTTTTACCTTACAATGTTGATATTGCTCAAAACTAATGGAATTCACTCCCAAATGGTGGTTTATGCTTAAATAACCCTTTTGTAAGCATAATAACACGTTTCCATTGAAAGTAACAGAAATATTCACATGTCAAGTTTTTATGTGTGCAAAATGCTTTTCAGAGCGAGAGAAGCACTTTTTGACCAACAATGTGATTCTGACCTTTCAATTTTGATATTGCTCAAAACTAATGGAATTCACTCCCAAATGGTGGTTTATGCTTAAATAACCCTTTTGTAAGCATAATAACACGTTTCCATTGAAAGTAACAGAAATATTCACGTTTCTAGTTTTTATGTGTGCAAAATGCTTTTCAGAGCGAGAGAAGCACTTTTTGACCAACAATGTGATTCTGACCTTACAATGTTGATATTGCTCAAAACTAATGGAATTCACTCCCAAATGGTGGTTTATGCTTAAATAACCCTTTTGTAAGCATAATAACACGTTTGAATTGAAAGAAACAGAAATATTCACATGTCAAGTTTTTATGCGTGCAAAATGCTTTTCAGAGCGAGAGAAGCACTTTTTGACCAACAATGTGATTTTTACCTTACAATGTTGATATTGCTCAAAACTAATGGAATTCACTCCCAAATGGTGGTTTATGCTTAAATAACCCTTTTGTAAGCATAATAACACGTTTCCATTGAAAGTAACAGAAATATTCACATGTCAAGTTTTTATGTGTGCAAAATGCTTTTCAGAGCGAGAGAAGCACTTTTTGACCAACAATGTGATTCTGACCTTTCAATTTTGATATTGCTCAAAACTAATGGAATTCACTCCCAAATGGTGGTTTATGCTTAAATAACCCTTTTGTAAGCATAATAACACCTTTCCATTGAAAGAAACAGAAATATTCACATGTCAAGTTTTTATGCGTGCAAAATGCTTTTCAGAGCGAGAGAAGCACTTTTTGACCAACAATGTGATTTTTACCTTACAATGTTGATATTGCTCAAAACTAATGGAATTCACTCCCAAATGGTGGTTTATGCTTAAATAACCCTTTTGTAAGCATAATAACACGTTTCCATTGAAAGTAACAGAAATATTCACATGTCAAGTTTTTATGTGTGCAAAATGCTTTTCAGAGCGAGAGAAGCACTTTTTGACCAACAATGTGATTCTGACCTTTCAATTTTGATATTGCTCAAAACTAATGGAATTCACTCCCAAATGGTGGTTTATGCTTAAATAACCCTTTTGTAAGCATAATAACACGTTTCCATTGAAAGAAACAGAAATATTCACATGTCAAGTTTTTATGTGTGCAAAATGCTTTTCAGAGCGAGAGAAGCACTTTTTGACCAACAATGTGATTCTGACCTTTCAATTTTGATATTGCTCAAAACTAATGGAATTCACTCCCAAATGGTGGTTTATGCTTAAATAACCCTTTTGTAAGCATAATAACACGTTTCCATTGAAAGTAACAGAAATATTCACGTTTCTAGTTTTTATGTGTGCAAAATGCTTTTCAGAGCGAGAGAAGCACTTTTTGACCAACAATGTGATTCTGACCTTACAATGTTGATATTGCTCAAAACTAATGGAATTCACTCCCAAATGGTGGTTTATGCTTAAATAACCCTTTTGTAAGCATAATAACACGTTTGAATTGAAAGAAACAGAAATATTCACATGTCAAGTTTTTATGCGTGCAAAATGCTTTTCAGAGCGAGAGAAGCACTTTTTGACCAACAATGTGATTCTGACCTTACAATGTTGATATTGCTCAAAACTAATGGAATTCACTCCCAAATGGTGGTTTATGCTTAAATAACCCTTTTGTAAGCATAATAACACGTTTCCATTGAAAGAAACAGAAATATTCACATGTCAAGTTTTTATGCGTGCAAAATGCTTTTCAGAGCGAGAGAAGCACTTTTTGACCAACAATGTGATTTTTACCTTACAATGTTGATATTGCTCAAAACTAATGGAATTCACTCCCAAATGGTGGTTTATGCTTAAATAACCCTTTTGTAAGCATAATAACACGTTTCCATTGAAAGTAACAGAAATATTCACATGTCAAGTTTTTATGTGTGCAAAATGCTTTTCAGAGCGAGAGAAGCACTTTTTGACCAACAATGTGATTTTTACCTTACAATGTTGATATTGCTCAAAACTAATGGAATTCACTCCCAAATGGTGGTTTATGCTTAAATAACCCTTTTGTAAGCATAATAACACGTTTCCATTGAAAGTAACAGAAATATTCACATGTCAAGTTTTTATGTGTGCA
Organism: Pollachius pollachius; assembly: GCF_949987615.1. Taxonomy (NCBI): domain Eukaryota; kingdom Metazoa; phylum Chordata; class Actinopteri; order Gadiformes; family Gadidae; genus Pollachius; species Pollachius pollachius. The sequence goes on from NW_027641534.1 coordinate 17,599, forward strand.
AAATGCTTTTCAGAGCGAGAGAAGCACTTTTTGACCAACAATGTGATTCTGACCTTTCAATTTTGATATTGCTCAAAACTAATGGAATTCACTCCCAAATGGTGGTTTATGCTTAAATAACCCTTTTGTAAGCATAATAACACGTTTCCATTGAAAGAAACAGAAATATTCACATGTCAAGTTTTTATGCGTGCAAAATGCTTTTCAGAGCGAGAGAAGCACTTTTTGACCAACAATGTGATTTTTACCTTACAATGTTGATATTGCTCAAAACTAATGGAATTCACTCCCAAATGGTGGTTTATGCTTAAATAACCCTTTTGTAAGCATAATAACACGTTTGAATTGAAAGAAACAGAAATATTCACATGTCAAGTTTTTATGCTTGCAAAATGCTTTTCAGAGCGAGAGAAGCACTTTTTGACCAACAATGTGATTTTTACCTTACAATGTTGATATTGCTCAAAACTAATGGAATTCACTCCCAAATGGTGGTTTATGCTTAAATAACCCTTTTGTAAGCATAATAACACGTTTCCATTGAAAGTAACAGAAATATTCACATGTCAAGTTTTTATGTGTGCAAAATGCTTTTCAGAGTGAGAGAAGCACTTTTTGACCAACAATGTGATTCTGACCTTTCAATTTTGATATTGCTCAAAACTAATGGAATTCACTCCCAAACGTGGTTTATGCTTAAATAACCCTTTTGTAAGCATAATAACACGTTTCCATTGAAAGTAACAGAAATATTCACGTTTCTAGTTTTTATGTGTGCAAAATGCTTTTCAGAGCGAGAGAAGCACTTTTTGACCAACAATGTGATTCTGACCTTACAATGTTGATATTGCTCAAAACTAATGGAATTCACTCCCAAATGGTGGTTTATGCTTAAATAACCCTTTTGTAAGCATAATAACACGTTTCCATTGAAAGTAACAGAAATATTCACATGTCAAGTTTTTATGTGTGCAAAATGCTTTTCAGAGCGAGAGAAGCACTTTTTGACCAACAATGTGATTCTGACCTTTCAATTTTGATATTGCTCAAAACTAATGGAATTCACTCCCAAATGGTGGTTTATGCTTAAATAACCCTTTTGTAAGCATAATAACACGTTTGAATTGAAAGAAACAGAAATATTCACATGTCAAGTTTTTATGCGTGCAAAATGCTTTTCAGAGCGAGAGAAGCACTTTTTGACCAACAATGTGATTTTTACCTTACAATGTTGATATTGCTCAAAACTAATGGAATTCACTCCCAAATGGTGGTTTATGCTTAAATAACCCTTTTGTAAGCATAATAACACGTTTCCATTGAAAGTAACAGAAATATTCACATGTCAAGTTTTTATGTGTGCAAAATGCTTTTCAGAGCGAGAGAAGCACTTTTTGACCAACAATGTGATTCTGACCTTTCAATTTTGATATTGCTCAAAACTAATGGAATTCACTCCCAAATGGTGGTTTATGCTTAAATAACCCTTTTGTAAGCATAATAACACGTTTCCATTGAAAGAAACAGAAATATTCACATGTCAAGTTTTTATGCGTGCAAAATGCTTTTCAGAGCGAGAGAAGCACTTTTTGACCAACAATGTGATTTTTACCTTACAATGTTGATATTGCTCAAAACTAATGGAATTCACTCCCAAATGGTGGTTTATGCTTAAATAACCCTTTTGTAAGCATAATAACACGTTTCCATTGAAAGTAACAGAAATATTCACATGTCAAGTTTTTATGTGTGCAAAATGCTTTTCAGAGCGAGAGAAGCACTTTTTGACCAACAATGTGATTCTGACCTTTCAATTTTGATATTGCTCAAAACTAATGGAATTCACTCCCAAATGGTGGTTTATGCTTAAATAACCCTTTTGTAAGCATAATAACCATTTCCATTGAAAGAAACAGAAATATTCACATGTCGAGTTTTTATGCGTGCAAAATGCTTTTCAGAGCGAGAGAAGCACTTTTTGACCAACAATGTGATTTTTACCTTACAATGTTGATATTGCTCAAAACTAATGGAATTCACTCCCAAATGGTGGTTTATGCTTAAATAACCCTTTTGTAAGCATAATAACACGTTTCCATTGAAAGTAACAGAAATATTCACATGTCAAGTTTTTATGTGTGCAAAATGCTTTTCAGAGCGAGAGAAGCACTTTTTGACCAACAATGTGATTCTGACCTTTCAATTTTGATATTGCTCAAAACTAATGGAATTCACTCCCAAATGGTGGTTTATGCTTAAATAACCCTTTTGTAAGCATAATAACACGTTTCCATTGAAAGAAACAGAAATATTCACATGTCAAGTTTTTATGCGTGCAAAATGCTTTTCAGAGCGAGAGAAGCACTTTTTGACCAACAATGTGATTTTTACCTTACAATGTTGATATTGCTCAAAACTAATGGAATTCACTCCCAAATGGTGGTTTATGCTTAAATAACCCTTTTGTAAGCATAATAACACGTTTGAATTGAAAGAAACAGAAATATTCACATGTCAAGTTTTTATGCGTGCAAAATGCTTTTCAGAGCGAGAGAAGCACTTTTTGACCAACAATGTGATTTTTACCTTACAATGTTGATATTGCTCAAAACTAATGGAATTCACTCCCAAATGGTGGTTTATGCTTAAATAACCCTTTTGTAAGCATAATAACACGTTTCCATTGAAAGTAACAGAAATATTCACATGTCAAGTTTTTATGTGTGCAAAATGCTTTTCAGAGCGAGAGAAGCACTTTTTGACCAACAATGTGATTCTGACCTTTCAATTTTGATATTGCTCAAAACTAATGGAATTCACTCCCAAATGGTGGTTTATGCTTAAATAACCCTTTTGTAAGCATAATAACACGTTTCCATTGAAAGTAACAGAAATATTCACGTTTCTAGTTTTTATGTGTGCAAAATGCTTTTCAGAGCGAGAGAAGCACTTTTTGACCAACAATGTGATTCTGACCTTACAATGTTGATATTGCTCAAAACTAATGGAATTCACTCCCAAATGGTGGTTTATGCTTAAATAACCCTTTTGTAAGCATAATAACACGTTTGAATTGAAAGAAACAGAAATATTCACATGTCAAGTTTTTATGCGTGCAAAATGCTTTTCAGAGCGAGAGAAGCACTTTTTGACCAACAATGTGATTTTTACCTTACAATGTTGATATTGCTCAAAACTAATGGAATTCACTCCCAAATGGTGGTTTATGCTTAAATAACCCTTTTGTAAGCATAATAACACGTTTCCATTGAAAGTAACAGAAATATTCACATGTCAAGTTTTTATATGTGCAAAATGCTTTTCAGAGCGAGAGAAGCACTTTTTGACCAACAATGTGATTCTGACCTTTCAATTTTGATATTGCTCAAAACTAATGGAATTCACTCCCAAATGGTGGTTTATGCTTAAATAACCCTTTTGTAAGCATAATAACACGTTTCCATTGAAAGAAACAGAAATATTCACATGTCAAGTTTTTATGCGTGCAAAATGCTTTTCAGAGCGAGAGAAGCACTTTTTGACCAACAATGTGATTTTTACCTTACAATGTTGATATTGCTCAAAACTAATGGAATTCACTCCCAAATGGTGGTTTATGCTTAAATAACCCTTTTGTAAGCATAATAACACGTTTGAATTGAAAGAAACAGAAATATTCACATGTCAAGTTTTTATGCGTGCAAAATGCTTTTCAGAGCGAGAGAAGCACTTTTTGACCAACAATGTGATTTTTACCTTACAATGTTGATATTGCTCAAAACTAATGGAATTCACTCCCAAATGGTGGTTTATGCTTAAATAACCCTTTTGTAAGCATAATAACACGTTTCCATTGAAAGTAACAGAAATATTCACATGTCAAGTTTTTATGTGTGCAAAATGCTTTTCAGAGCGAGAGAAGCACTTTTTGACCAACAATGTGATTCTGACCTTTCAATTTTGATATTGCTCAAAACTAATGGAATTCACTCCCAAATGGTGGTTTATGCTTAAATAACCCTTTTGTAAGCATAATAACACGTTTGAATTGAAAGAAACAGAAATATTCACATGTCAAGTTTTTATGCGTGCAAAATGCTTTTCAGAGCGAGAGAAGCACTTTTTGACCAACAATGTGATTCTGACCTTACAATGTTGATATTGCTCAAAACTAATGGAATTCACTCCCAAATGGTGGTTTATGCTTAAATAACCCTTTTGTAAGCATAATAACACGTTTCCATTGAAAGTAACAGAAATATTCACGTTTCTAGTTTTTATGTGTGCAAAATGCTTTTCAGAGCGAGAGAAGCACTTTTTGACCAACAATGTGATTCTGACCTTACAATGTTGATATTGCTCAAAACTAATGGAATTCACTCCCAAATGGTGGTTTATGCTTAAATAACCCTTTTGTAAGCATAATAACACGTTTGAATTGAAAGAAACAGAAATATTCACATGTCAAGTTTTTATGCGTGCAAAATGCTTTTCAGAGCGAGAGAAGCACTTTTTGACCAACAATGTGATTCTGACCTTTCAATTTTGATATTGCTCAAAACTAATGGAATTCACTCCCAAATGGTGGTTTATGCTTAAATAACCCTTTTGTAAGCATAATAACACGTTTCCATTGAAAGAAACAGAAATATTCACATGTCAAGTTTTTATGTGTGCAAAATGCTTTTCAGAGCGAGAGAAGCACTTTTTGACCAACAATGTGATTCTGACCTTTCAATTTTGATATTGCTCAAAACTAATGGAATTCACTCCCAAATGGTGGTTTATGCTTAAATAACCCTTTTGTAAGCATAATAACACGTTTCCATTGAAAGAAACAGAAATATTCACATGTCAAGTTTTTATGCGTGCAAAATGCTTTTCAGAGCGAGAGAAGCACTTTTTGACCAACAATGTGATTTTTACCTTACAATGTTGATATTGCTCAAAACTAATGGAATTCACTCCCAAATGGTGGTTTATGCTTAAATAACCCTTTTGTAAGCATAATAACACGTTTGAATTGAAAGAAACAGAAATATTCACATGTCAAGTTTTTATGCGTGCAAAATGCTTTTCAGAGCGAGAGAAGCACTTTTTGACCAACAATGTGATTTTTACCTTACAATGTTGATATTGCTCAAAACTAATGGAATTCACTCCCAAATGGTGGTTTATGCTTAAATAACCCTTTTGTAAGCATAATAACACGTTTCCATTGAAAGTAACAGAAATATTCACATGTCAAGTTTTTATGCGTGCAAAATGCTTTTCAGAGCGAGAGAAGCACTTTTTGACCAACAATGTGATTTTTACCTTACAATGTTGATATTGCTCAAAACTAATGGAATTCACTCCCAAATGGTGGTTTATGCTTAAATAACCCTTTTGTAAGCATAATAACACGTTTCCATTGAAAGTAACAGAAATATTCACATGTCAAGTTTTTATGTGTGCAAAATGCTTTTCAGAGCGAGAGAAGCACTTTTTGACCAACAATGTGATTCTGACCTTTCAATTTTGATATTGCTCAAAACTAATGGAATTCACTCCCAAATGGTGGTTTATGCTTAAATAACCCTTTTGTAAGCATAATAACACGTTTCCATTGAAAGAAACAGAAATATTCACATGTCAAGTTTTTATGCGTGCAAAATGCTTTTCAGAGCGAGAGAAGCACTTTTTGACCAACAATGTGATTTTTACCTTACAATGTTGATATTGCTCAAAACTAATGGAATTCACTCCCAAATGGTGGTTTATGCTTAAATAACCCTTTTGTAAGCATAATAACACGTTTGAATTGAAAGAAACAGAAATATTCACATGTCAAGTTTTTATGCGTGCAAAATGCTTTTCAGAGCGAGAGAA
>NW_027641533.1:0-34292 GCF_949987615.1 Pollachius pollachius
AAAATTGAAAGGTCAGAGTCACATTGTTGGTCAAAAAGTGCTTCTCTCGCTCTGAAAAGCATTTTGCACGCATAAAAACTTGACATGTGAATATTTCTGTTTCTTTCAATGGAAACGTGTTATTATGCTTACAAAAGGGTTATTTAAGCATAAACCACCATTTGGGAGTGAATTCCATTAGTTTTGAGCAATATCAAAATTGAAAGGTCAGAGTCACATTGTTGGTCAAAAAAGTGCTTCTCTCGCTCTGAAAAGCATTTTGCACGCATAAAAACTTGACATGTGAATATTTCTGTTTCTTTCAATGGAAACGTGTTATTATGCTTACAAAAGGGTTATTTAAGCATAAACCACCATTTGGGAGTGAATTCCATTAGTTTTGAGCAATATCAAAATTGAAGGTCAGAGTCACATTGTTGGTCAAAAAGTGCTTCTCTCGCTCTGAAAAGCATTTTGCACGCATAAAAACTTGACATGTGAATATTTCTGTTTCTTTCAATGGAAACGTGTTATTATGCTTACAAAAGGGTTATTTAAGCATAAACCACCATTTGGGAGTGAATTCCATTAGTTTTGAGCAATATCAAAATTGAAAGGTCAGAGTCACATTGTTGGTCAAAAAGTGCTTCTCTCGCTCTGAAAAGCATTTTGCACGCATAAAAACTTGACATGTGAATATTTCTGTTACTTTCAATGGAAACGTGTTATTATGCTTACAAAAGGGTTATTTAAGCATAAACCACCATTTGGGAGTGAATTCCATTAGTTTTGAGCAATATCAACATTGTAAGGTCAGAATCACATTGTTGGTCAAAAAGTGCTTCTCTCGCGCTGAAAAGCATTTTGCACACATAAAAACTAGAAACGTGAATATTTCTGTTACTTTCAATGGAAACGTGTTATTATGCTTACAAAAGGGTTATTTAAGCATAAACCACCATTTGGGAGTGAATTCCATTAGTTTTGAGCAATATCAAAATTGAAAGGTCAGAATCACATTGTTGGTCAAAAAGTGCTTCTCTCGCTCTGAAAAGCATTTTGCACACATAAAAACTTGACATGTGAATATTTCTGTTACTTTCAATGGAAACGTGTTATTATGCTTACAAAAGGGTTATTTAAGCATAAACCACCATTTGGGAGTGAATTCCATTAGTTTTGAGCAATATCAAAATTGAAAGGTCAGAGTCACATTGTTGGTCAAAAAGTGCTTCTCTCGCTCTGAAAAGCATTTTGCACGCATAAAAACTTGACATGTGAATATTTCTGTTTCTTTCAATGGAAACGTGTTATTATGCTTACAAAAGGGTTATTTAAGCATAAACCACCATTTGGGAGTGAATTCCATTAGTTTTGAGCAATATCAAAATTGAAAGGTCAGAATCACATTGTTGGTCAAAAAGTGCTTCTCTCGCTCTGAAAAGCATTTTGCACACATAAAAACTTGACATGTGAATATTTCTGTTACTTTCAATGGAAACGTGTTATTATGCTTACAAAAGGGTTATTTAAGCATAAACCACCATTTGGGAGTGAATTCCATTAGTTTTGAGCAATATCAACATTGTAAGGTCAGAATCACATTGTTGGTCAAAAAGTGCTTCTCTCGCTCTGAAAAGCATTTTGCACACATAAAAACTAGAAACGTGAATATTTCTGTTACTTTCAATGGAAACGTGTTATTATGCTTACAAAAGGGTTATTTAAGCATAAACCACCATTTGGGAGTGAATTCCATTAGTTTTGAGCAATATCAAAATTGAAAGGTCAGAATCACATTGTTGGTCAAAAAGTGCTTCTCTCGCTCTGAAAAGCATTTTGCACACATAAAAACTTGACATGTGAATATTTCTGTTACTTTCAATGGAAACGTGTTATTATGCTTACAAAAGGGTTATTTAAGCATAAACCACCATTTGGGAGTGAATTCCATTAGTTTTGAGCAATATCAAAATTGAAAGGTCAGAGTCACATTGTTGGTCAAAAAGTGCTTCTCTCGCTCTGAAAAGCATTTTGCACGCATAAAAACTTGACATGTGAATATTTCTGTTTCTTTCAATGGAAACGTGTTATTATGCTTACAAAAGGGTTATTTAAGCATAAACCACCATTTGGGAGTGAATTCCATTAGTTTTGAGCAATATCAAAATTGAAAGGTCAGAATCACATTGTTGGTCAAAAAGTGCTTCTCTCGCTCTGAAAAGCATTTTGCACACATAAAAACTTGACATGTGAATATTTCTGTTACTTTCAATGGAAACGTGTTATTATGCTTACAAAAGGGTTATTTAAGCATAAACCACCATTTGGGAGTGAATTCCATTAGTTTTGAGCAATATCAAAATTGAAAGGTCAGAATCACATTGTTGGTCAAAAAGTGCTTCTCTCGCTCTGAAAAGCATTTTGCACACATAAAAACTTGACATGTGAATATTTCTGTTACTTTCAATGGAAACGTGTTATTATGCTTACAAAAGGGTTATTTAAGCATAAACCAACATTTGGGAGTGAATTCCATTAGTTTTGAGCAATATCAAAATTGAAAGGTCAGAATCACATTGTTGGTCAAAAAGTGCTTCTCTCGCTCTGAAAAGCATTTTGCACACATAAAAACTTGACATGTGAATATTTCTGTTACTTTCAATGGAAACGTGTTATTATGCTTACAAAAGGGTTATTTAAGCATAAACCACCATTTGGGAGTGAATTCCATTAGTTTTGAGCAATATCAAAATTGAAAGGTCAGAGTCACATTGTTGGTCAAAAAGTGCTTCTCTCGCTCTGAAAAGCATTTTGCACGCATAAAAACTTGACATGTGAATATTTCTGTTTCTTTCAATGGAAACGTGTTATTATGCTTACAAAAGGGTTATTTAAGCATAAACCACCATTTGGGAGTGAATTCCATTAGTTTTGAGCAATATCAACATTGTAAGGTCAGAATCACATTGTTGGTCAAAAAGTGCTTCTCTCGCTCTGAAAAGCATTTTGCACACATAAAAACTAGAAACGTGAATATTTCTGTTACTTTCAATGGAAACGTGTTATTATGCTTACAAAAGGGTTATTTAAGCATAAACCACCATTTGGGAGTGAATTCCATTAGTTTTGAGCAATATCAAAATTGAAAGGTCAGAATCACATTGTTGTTCAAAAAGTGCTTCTCTCGCTCTGAAAAGCATTTTGCACACATAAAAACTTGACATGTGAATATTTCTGTTACTTTCAATGGAAACGTGTTATTATGCTTACAAAAGGGTTATTTAAGCATAAACCACCATTTGGGAGTGAATTCCATTAGTTTTGAGCAATATCAAAATTGAAAGGTCAGAGTCACATTGTTGGTCAAAAAAGTGCTTCTCTCGCTCTGAAAAGCATTTTGCACGCATAAAAACTTGACATGTGAATATTTCTGTTTCTTTCAATGGAAACGTGTTATTATGCTTACAAAAGGGTTATTTAAGCATAAACCACCATTTGGGAGTGAATTCCATTAGTTTTGAGCAATATCAAAATTGAAGGTCAGAGTCACATTGTTGGTCAAAAAGTGCTTCTCTCGCTCTGAAAAGCATTTTGCACACATAAAAACTTGACATGTGAATATTTCTGTTACTTTCAATGGAAACGTGTTATTATGCTTACAAAAGGGTTATTTAAGCATAAACCACCATTTGGGAGTGAATTCCATTAGTTTTGAGCAATATCAAAATTGAAGGTCAGAGTCACATTGTTGGTCAAAAAGTGCTTCTCTCGCTCTGAAAAGCATTTTGCACACTTAAAAACTTGACATGTGAATATTTCTGTTACTTTTAATGGAAACGTGTTATTATGCTTACAAAAGGGTTATTTAAGCATAAACCACCATTTGGGAGTGAATTCCATTAGTTTTGAGCAATATCAAAATTGAAAGGTCAGAGTCACATTGTTGGTCAAAAAGTGCTTCTCTCGCTCTGAAAAGCATTTTGCACGCATAAAAACTTGACATGTGAATATTTCTGTTTCTTTCAATGGAAACGTGTTATTATGCTTACAAAAGGGTTATTTAAGCATAAACCACCATTTGGGAGTGAATTCCATTAGTTTTGAGCAATATCAAAATTGAAAGGTCAGAATCACATTGTTGGTCAAAAAGTGCTTCTCTCGCTCTGAAAAGCATTTTGCACACATAAAAACTTGACATGTGAATATTTCTGTTACTTTCAATGGAAACGTGTTATTATGCTTACAAAAGGGTTATTTAAGCATAAACCACCATTTGGGAGTGAATTCCATTAGTTTTGAGCAATATCAACATTGTAAGGTAAAAATCACATTGTTGGTCAAAAAGTGCTTCTCTCGCTCTGAAAAGCATTTTGCACGCATAAAAACTTGACATGTGAATATTTCTGTTACTTTCAATGGAAACGTGTTATTATGCTTACAAAAGGGTTATTTAAGCATAAACCACCATTTGGGAGTGAATTCCATTAGTTTTGAGCAATATCAAAATTGAAGGTCAGAGTCACATTGTTGGTCAAAAAGTGCTTCTCTCGCTCTGAAAAGCATTTTGCACACATAAAAACTTGACATGTGAATATTTCTGTTACTTTCAATGGAAACGTGTTATTATGCTTACAAAAGGGTTATTTAAGCATAAACCACCATTTGGGAGTGAATTCCATTAGTTTTCAGCAATATCAAAATTGAAAGGTCAGAGTCACATTGTTGGTCAAAAAGTGCTTCTCTCGCTCTGAAAAGCATTTTGCACGCATAAAAACTTGACATGTGAATATTTCTGTTTCTTTCAATGGAAACGTGTTATTATGCTTACAAAAGGGTTATTTAAGCATAAACCACCATTTGGGAGTGAATTCCATTAGTTTTGAGCAATATCAAAATTGAAAGGTCAGAATCACATTGTTGGTCAAAAAGTGCTTCTCTCGCTCTGAAAAGCATTTTGCACACATAAAAACTTGACATGTGAATATTTCTGTTACTTTCAATGGAAACGTGTTATTATGCTTACAAAAGGGTTATTTAAGCATAAACCACCATTTGGGAGTGAATTCCATTAGTTTTGAGCAATATCAACATTGTAAGGTAAAAATCACATTGTTGGTCAAAAAGTGCTTCTCTCGCTCTGAAAAGCATTTTGCACGCATAAAAACTTGACATGTGAATATTTCTGTTACTTTCAATGGAAACGTGTTATTATGCTTACAAAAGGGTTATTTAAGCATAAACCACCATTTGGGAGTGAATTCCATTAGTTTTGAGCAATATCAACATTGTAAGGTAAAAATCACATTGTTGGTCAAAAAGTGCTTCTCTCGCTCTGAAAAGCATTTTGCACGCATAAAAACTTGACATGTGAATATTTCTGTTACTTTCAATGGAAACGTGTTATTATGCTTACAAAAGGGTTATTTAAGCATAAACCACCATTTGGGAGTGAATTCCATTAGTTTTGAGCAATATCAAAATTGAAGGTCAGAGTCACATTGTTGGTCAAAAAGTGCTTCTCTCGCTCTGAAAAGCATTTTGCACACATAAAAACTTGACATGTGAATATTTCTGTTACTTTTAATGGAAACGTGTTATTATGCTTACAAAAGGGTTATTTAAGCATAAACCACCATTTGGGAGTGAATTCCATTAGTTTTGAGCAATATCAAAATTGAAAGGTCAGAGTCACATTGTTGGTCAAAAAGTGCTTCTCTCGCTCTGAAAAGCATTTTGCACGCATAAAAACTTGACATGTGAATATTTCTGTTTCTTTCAATGGAAACGTGTTATTATGCTTACAAAAGGGTTATTTAAGCATAAACCACCATTTGGGAGTGAATTCCATTAGTTTTGAGCAATATCAAAATTGAAAGGTCAGAATCACATTGTTGGTCAAAAAGTGCTTCTCTCGCTCTGAAAAGCATTTTGCACACATAAAAACTTGACATGTGAATATTTCTGTTACTTTCAATGGAAACGTGTTATTATGCTTACAAAAGGGTTATTTAAGCATAAACCACCATTTGGGAGTGAATTCCATTAGTTTTGAGCAATATCAACATTGTAAGGTCAGAATCACATTGTTGGTCAAAAAGTGCTTCTCTCGCTCTGAAAAGCATTTTGCACACATAAAAACTAGAAACGTGAATATTTCTGTTACTTTCAATGGAAACGTGTTATTATGCTTACAAAAGGGTTATTTAAGCATAAACCACCATTTGGGAGTGAATTCCATTAGTTTTGAGCAATATCAAAATTGAAAGGTCAGAATCACATTGTTGGTCAAAAAGTGCTTCTCTCGCTCTGAAAAGCATTTTGCACACATAAAAACTTGACATGTGAATATTTCTGTTACTTTCAATGGAAACGTGTTATTATGCTTACAAAAGGGTTATTTAAGCATAAACCACCATTTGGGAGTGAATTCCATTAGTTTTGAGCAATATCAAAATTGAAAGGTCAGAATCACATTGTTGGTCAAAAAGTGCTTCTCTCGCTCTGAAAAGCATTTTGCACACATAAAAACTTGACATGTGAATATTTCTGTTACTTTCAATGGAAACGTGTTATTATGCTTACAAAAGGGTTATTTAAGCATAAACCACCATTTGGGAGTGAATTCCATTAGTTTTGAGCAATATCAAAATTGAAAGGTCAGAGTCACATTGTTGGTCAAAAAGTGCTTCTCTCGCTCTGAAAAGCATTTTGCACACATAAAAACTTGACATGTGAATATTTCTGTTACTTTCAATGGAAACGTGTTATTATGCTTACAAAAGGGTTATTTAAGCATAAACCACCATTTGGGAGTGAATTCCATTAGTTTTGAGCAATATCAAAATTGAAGGTCAGAGTCACATTGTTGGTCAAAAAGTGCTTCTCTCGCTCTGAAAAGCATTTTGCACACATAAAAACTTGACATGTGAATATTTCTGTTACTTTTAATGGAAACGTGTTATTATGCTTACAAAAGGGTTATTTAAGCATAAACCACCATTTGGGAGTGAATTCCATTAGTTTTCAGCAATATCAAAATTGAAAGGTCAGAGTCACATTGTTGGTCAAAAAGTGCTTCTCTCGCTCTGAAAAGCATTTTGCACACATAAAAACTTGACATGTGAATATTTCTGTTACTTTCAATGGAAACGTGTTATTATGCTTACAAAAGGGTTATTTAAGCATAAACCACCATTTGGGAGTGAATTCCATTAGTTTTGAGCAATATCAAAATTGAAAGGTCAGAATCACATTGTTGGTCAAAAAGTGCTTCTCTCGCTCTGAAAAGCATTTTGCACACATAAAAACTTGACATGTGAATATTTCTGTTACTTTCAATGGAAACGTGTTATTATGCTTACAAAAGGGTTATTTAAGCATAAACCACCATTTGGGAGTGAATTCCATTAGTTTTGAGCAATATCAACATTGTAAGGTCAGAATCACATTGTTGGTCAAAAAGTGCTTCTCTCGCTCTGAAAAGCATTTTGCACACATAAAAACTAGAAACGTGAATATTTCTGTTACTTTCAATGGAAACGTGTTATTATGCTTACAAAAGGGTTATTTAAGCATAAACCACCATTTGGGAGTGAATTCCATTAGTTTTGAGCAATATCAAAATTGAAGGTCAGAGTCACATTGTTGGTCAAAAAGTGCTTCTCTCGCTCTGAAAAGCATTTTGCACACATAAAAACTTGACATGTGAATATTTCTGTTACTTTTAATGGAAACGTGTTATTATGCTTACAAAAGGGTTATTTAAGCATAAACCACCATTTGGGAGTGAATTCCATTAGTTTTGAGCAATATCAAAATTGAAAGGTCAGAGTCACATTGTTGGTCAAAAAGTGCTTCTCTCGCTCTGAAAAGCATTTTGCACGCATAAAAACTTGACATGTGAATATTTCTGTTTCTTTCAATGGAAACGTGTTATTATGCTTACAAAAGGGTTATTTAAGCATAAACCACCATTTGGGAGTGAATTCCATTAGTTTTGAGCAATATCAACATTGTAAGGTCAGAATCACATTGTTGGTCAAAAAGTGCTTCTCTCGCTCTGAAAAGCATTTTGCACACATAAAAACTAGAAACGTGAATATTTCTGTTACTTTCAATGGAAACGTGTTATTATGCTTACAAAAGGGTTATTTAAGCATAAACCACCATTTGGGAGTGAATTCCATTAGTTTTGAGCAATATCAAAATTGAAAGGTCAGAATCACATTGTTGGTCAAAAAGTGCTTCTCTCGCTCTGAAAAGCATTTTGCACACATAAAAACTTGACATGTGAATATTTCTGTTACTTTCAATGGAAACGTGTTATTATGCTTACAAAAGGGTTATTTAAGCATAAACCACCATTTGGGAGTGAATTCCATTAGTTTTGAGCAATATCAAAATTGAAAGGTCAGAGTCACATTGTTGGTCAAAAAGTGCTTCTCTCGCTCTGAAAAGCATTTTGCACGCATAAAAACTTGACATGTGAATATTTCTGTTTCTTTCAATGGAAACGTGTTATTATGCTTACAAAAGGGTTATTTAAGCATAAACCACCATTTGGGAGTGAATTCCATTAGTTTTGAGCAATATCAAAATTGAAGGTCAGAGTCACATTGTTGGTCAAAAAGTGCTTCTCTCGCTCTGAAAAGCATTTTGCACGCATAAAAACTTGACATGTGAATATTTCTGTTTCTTTCAATGGAAACGTGTTATTATGCTTACAAAAGGGTTATTTAAGCATAAACCACCATTTGGGAGTGAATTCCATTAGTTTTGAGCAATATCAAAATTGAAAGGTCAGAATCACATTGTTGTTCAAAAAGTGCTTCTCTCGCTCTGAAAAGCATTTTGCACGCATAAAAACTTGACATGTGAATATTTCTGTTTCTTTCAATGGAAACGTGTTATTATGCTTACAAAAGGGTTATTTAAGCATAAACCACCATTTGGGAGTGAATTCCATTAGTTTTGAGCAATATCAAAATTGAAAGGTCAGAGTCACATTGTTGGTCAAAAAGTGCTTCTCTCGCTCTGAAAAGCATTTTGCACGCATAAAAACTTGACATGTGAATATTTCTGTTTCTTTCAATGGAAACGTGTTATTATGCTTACAAAAGGGTTATTTAAGCATAAACCACCATTTGGGAGTGAATTCCATTAGTTTTGAGCAATATCAAAATTGAAGGTCAGAGTCACATTGTTGGTCAAAAAGTGCTTCTCTCGCTCTGAAAAGCATTTTGCACGCATAAAAACTTGACATGTGAATATTTCTGTTTCTTTCAATGGAAACGTGTTATTATGCTTACAAAAGGGTTATTTAAGCATAAACCACCATTTGGGAGTGAATTCCATTAGTTTTGAGTAATATCAAAATTGAAAGGTCAGAATCACATTGTTGGTCAAAAAGTGCTTCTCTCGCTCTGAAAAGCATTTTGCACACATAAAAACTTGACATGTGAATATTTCTGTTACTTTCAATGGAAACGTGTTATTATGCTTACAAAAGGGTTATTTAAGCATAAACCACCATTTGGGAGTGAATTCCATTAGTTTTGAGCAATATCAAAATTGAAAGGTCAGAGTCACATTGTTGGTCAAAAAGTGCTTCTCTCGCTCTGAAAAGCATTTTGCACGCATAAAAACTTGACATGTGAATATTTCTGTTTCTTTCAATGGAAACGTGTTATTATGCTTACAAAAGGGTTATTTAAGCATAAACCACCATTTGGGAGTGAATTCCATTAGTTTTGAGCAATATCAAAATTGAAGGTCAGAGTCACATTGTTGGTCAAAAAGTGCTTCTCTCGCTCTGAAAAGCATTTTGCACACATAAAAACTTGACATGTGAATATTTCTGTTACTTTTAATGGAAACGTGTTATTATGCTTACAAAAGGGTTATTTAAGCATAAACCACCATTTGGGAGTGAATTCCATTAGTTTTGAGCAATATCAAAATTGAAAGGTCAGAGTCACATTGTTGGTCAAAAAGTGCTTCTCTCGCTCTGAAAAGCATTTTGCACGCATAAAAACTTGACATGTGAATATTTCTGTTTCTTTCAATGGAAACGTGTTATTATGCTTACAAAAGGGTTATTTAAGCATAAACCACCATTTGGGAGTGAATTCCATTAGTTTTGAGCAATATCAAAATTGAAAGGTCAGAATCACATTGTTGGTCAAAAAGTGCTTCTCTCGCTCTGAAAAGCATTTTGCACACATAAAAACTTGACATGTGAATATTTCTGTTACTTTCAATGGAAACGTGTTATTATGCTTACAAAAGGGTTATTTAAGCATAAACCACCATTTGGGAGTGAATTCCATTAGTTTTGAGCAATATCAAAATTGAAAGGTCAGAGTCACATTGTTGGTCAAAAAGTGCTTCTCTCGCTCTGAAAAGCATTTTGCACGCATAAAAACTTGACATGTGAATATTTCTGTTACTTTCAATGGAAACGTGTTATTATGCTTACAAAAGGGTTATTTAAGCATAAACCACCATTTGGGAGTGAATTCCATTAGTTTTGAGCAATATCAAAATTGAAAGGTCAGAGTCACATTGTTGGTCAAAAAGTGCTTCTCTCGCTCTGAAAAGCATTTTGCACGCATAAAAACTTGACATGTGAATATTTCTGTTTCTTTCAATGGAAACGTGTTATTATGCTTACAAAAGGGTTATTTAAGCATAAACCACCATTTGGGAGTGAATTCCATTAGTTTTGAGCAATATCAAAATTGAAAGGTCAGAATCACATTGTTGGTCAAAAAGTGCTTCTCTCGCTCTGAAAAGCATTTTGCACACATAAAAACTTGACATGTGAATATTTCTGTTACTTTCAATGGAAACGTGTTATTATGCTTACAAAGGGGTTATTTAAGCATAAACCACCATTTGGGAGTGAATTCCATTAGTTTTGAGAAATATCAAAATTGAAGGTCAGAGTCACATTGTTGGTCAAAAAGTGCTTCTCTCGCTCTGAAAAGCATTTTGCACACATAAAAACTTGACATGTGAATATTTCTGTTACTTTTAATGGAAACGTGTTATTATGCTTACAAAAGGGTTATTTAAGCATAAACCACTATTTGGGAGTGAATTCCATTAGTTTTGAGAAATATCAAAATTGAAGGTCAGAGTCACATTGTTGGTCAAAAAGTGCTTCTCTCGCTCTGAAAAGCATTTTGCACACATAAAAACTTGACATGTGAATATTTCTGTTACTTTTAATGGAAACGTGTTATTATGCTTACAAAAGGGTTATTTAAGCATAAACCACCATTTGGGAGTGAATTCCATTAGTTTTGAGCAATATCAAAATTGAAAGGTCAGAGTCACATTGTTGGTCAAAAAGTGCTTCTCTCGCTCTGAAAAGCATTTTGCACGCATAAAAACTTGACATGTGAATATTTCTGTTTCTTTCAATGGAAACGTGTTATTATGCTTACAAAAGGGTTATTTAAGCATAAACCACCATTTGGGAGTGAATTCCATTAGTTTTGAGCAATATCAAAATTGAAAGGTCAGAGTCACATTGTTGGTCAAAAAGTGCTTCTCTCGCTCTGAAAAGCATTTTGCACGCATAAAAACTTGACATGTGAATATTTCTGTTACTTTCAATGGAAACGTGTTATTATGCTTACAAAAGGGTTATTTAAGCATAAACCACCATTTGGGAGTGAATTCCATTAGTTTTGAGCAATATCAACATTGTAAGGTCAGAATCACATTGTTGGTCAAAAAGTGCTTCTCTCGCGCTGAAAAGCATTTTGCACACATAAAAACTAGAAACGTGAATATTTCTGTTACTTTCAATGGAAACGTGTTATTATGCTTACAAAAGGGTTATTTAAGCATAAACCACCATTTGGGAGTGAATTCCATTAGTTTTGAGCAATATCAAAATTGAAGGTCAGAGTCACATTGTTGGTCAAAAAGTGCTTCTCTCGCTCTGAAAAGCATTTTGCACACATAAAAACTTGACATGTGAATATTTCTGTTACTTTTAATGGAAACGTGTTATTATGCTTACAAAAGGGTTATTTAAGCATAAACCACCATTTGGGAGTGAATTCCATTAGTTTTGAGCAATATCAAAATTGAAAGGTCAGAGTCACATTGTTGGTCAAAAAGTGCTTCTCTCGCTCTGAAAAGCATTTTGCACGCATAAAAACTTGACATGTGAATATTTCTGTTTCTTTCAATGGAAACGTGTTATTATGCTTACAAAAGGGTTATTTAAGCATAAACCACCATTTGGGAGTGAATTCCATTAGTTTTGAGCAATATCAACATTGTAAGGTCAGAATCACATTGTTGGTCAAAAAGTGCTTCTCTCGCTCTGAAAAGCATTTTGCACACATAAAAACTAGAAACGTGAATATTTCTGTTACTTTCAATGGAAACGTGTTATTATGCTTACAAAAGGGTTATTTAAGCATAAACCACCATTTGGGAGTGAATTCCATTAGTTTTGAGCAATATCAAAATTGAAAGGTCAGAATCACATTGTTGGTCAAAAAGTGCTTCTCTCGCTCTGAAAAGCATTTTGCACACATAAAAACTTGACATGTGAATATTTCTGTTACTTTCAATGGAAACGTGTTATTATGCTTACAAAAGGGTTATTTAAGCATAAACCACCATTTGGGAGTGAATTCCATTAGTTTTGAGCAATATCAAAATTGAAAGGTCAGAGTCACATTGTTGGTCAAAAAGTGCTTCTCTCGCTCTGAAAAGCATTTTGCACGCATAAAAACTTGACATGTGAATATTTCTGTTTCTTTCAATGGAAACGTGTTATTATGCTTACAAAAGGGTTATTTAAGCATAAACCACCATTTGGGAGTGAATTCCATTAGTTTTGAGCAATATCAAAATTGAAGGTCAGAGTCACATTGTTGGTCAAAAAGTGCTTCTCTCGCTCTGAAAAGCATTTTGCACGCATAAAAACTTGACATGTGAATATTTCTGTTTCTTTCAATGGAAACGTGTTATTATGCTTACAAAAGGGTTATTTAAGCATAAACCACCATTTGGGAGTGAATTCCATTAGTTTTGAGCAATATCAAAATTGAAAGGTCAGAATCACATTGTTGTTCAAAAAGTGCTTCTCTCGCTCTGAAAAGCATTTTGCACGCATAAAAACTTGACATGTGAATATTTCTGTTTCTTTCAATGGAAACGTGTTATTATGCTTACAAAAGGGTTATTTAAGCATAAACCACCATTTGGGAGTGAATTCCATTAGTTTTGAGCAATATCAAAATTGAAAGGTCAGAGTCACATTGTTGGTCAAAAAGTGCTTCTCTCGCTCTGAAAAGCATTTTGCACGCATAAAAACTTGACATGTGAATATTTCTGTTTCTTTCAATGGAAACGTGTTATTATGCTTACAAAAGGGTTATTTAAGCATAAACCACCATTTGGGAGTGAATTCCATTAGTTTTGAGCAATATCAAAATTGAAGGTCAGAGTCACATTGTTGGTCAAAAAGTGCTTCTCTCGCTCTGAAAAGCATTTTGCACGCATAAAAACTTGACATGTGAATATTTCTGTTTCTTTCAATGGAAACGTGTTATTATGCTTACAAAAGGGTTATTTAAGCATAAACCACCATTTGGGAGTGAATTCCATTAGTTTTGAGTAATATCAAAATTGAAAGGTCAGAATCACATTGTTGGTCAAAAAGTGCTTCTCTCGCTCTGAAAAGCATTTTGCACACATAAAAACTTGACATGTGAATATTTCTGTTACTTTCAATGGAAACGTGTTATTATGCTTACAAAAGGGTTATTTAAGCATAAACCACCATTTGGGAGTGAATTCCATTAGTTTTGAGCAATATCAAAATTGAAAGGTCAGAGTCACATTGTTGGTCAAAAAGTGCTTCTCTCGCTCTGAAAAGCATTTTGCACGCATAAAAACTTGACATGTGAATATTTCTGTTTCTTTCAATGGAAACGTGTTATTATGCTTACAAAAGGGTTATTTAAGCATAAACCACCATTTGGGAGTGAATTCCATTAGTTTTGAGCAATATCAAAATTGAAGGTCAGAGTCACATTGTTGGTCAAAAAGTGCTTCTCTCGCTCTGAAAAGCATTTTGCACACATAAAAACTTGACATGTGAATATTTCTGTTACTTTTAATGGAAACGTGTTATTATGCTTACAAAAGGGTTATTTAAGCATAAACCACCATTTGGGAGTGAATTCCATTAGTTTTGAGCAATATCAAAATTGAAAGGTCAGAGTCACATTGTTGGTCAAAAAGTGCTTCTCTCGCTCTGAAAAGCATTTTGCACGCATAAAAACTTGACATGTGAATATTTCTGTTTCTTTCAATGGAAACGTGTTATTATGCTTACAAAAGGGTTATTTAAGCATAAACCACCATTTGGGAGTGAATTCCATTAGTTTTGAGCAATATCAAAATTGAAAGGTCAGAATCACATTGTTGGTCAAAAAGTGCTTCTCTCGCTCTGAAAAGCATTTTGCACACATAAAAACTTGACATGTGAATATTTCTGTTACTTTCAATGGAAACGTGTTATTATGCTTACAAAAGGGTTATTTAAGCATAAACCACCATTTGGGAGTGAATTCCATTAGTTTTGAGCAATATCAAAATTGAAAGGTCAGAGTCACATTGTTGGTCAAAAAGTGCTTCTCTCGCTCTGAAAAGCATTTTGCACGCATAAAAACTTGACATGTGAATATTTCTGTTACTTTCAATGGAAACGTGTTATTATGCTTACAAAAGGGTTATTTAAGCATAAACCACCATTTGGGAGTGAATTCCATTAGTTTTGAGCAATATCAAAATTGAAAGGTCAGAGTCACATTGTTGGTCAAAAAGTGCTTCTCTCGCTCTGAAAAGCATTTTGCACGCATAAAAACTTGACATGTGAATATTTCTGTTTCTTTCAATGGAAACGTGTTATTATGCTTACAAAAGGGTTATTTAAGCATAAACCACCATTTGGGAGTGAATTCCATTAGTTTTGAGCAATATCAAAATTGAAAGGTCAGAATCACATTGTTGGTCAAAAAGTGCTTCTCTCGCTCTGAAAAGCATTTTGCACACATAAAAACTTGACATGTGAATATTTCTGTTACTTTCAATGGAAACGTGTTATTATGCTTACAAAGGGGTTATTTAAGCATAAACCACCATTTGGGAGTGAATTCCATTAGTTTTGAGAAATATCAAAATTGAAGGTCAGAGTCACATTGTTGGTCAAAAAGTGCTTCTCTCGCTCTGAAAAGCATTTTGCACACATAAAAACTTGACATGTGAATATTTCTGTTACTTTTAATGGAAACGTGTTATTATGCTTACAAAAGGGTTATTTAAGCATAAACCACTATTTGGGAGTGAATTCCATTAGTTTTGAGAAATATCAAAATTGAAGGTCAGAGTCACATTGTTGGTCAAAAAGTGCTTCTCTCGCTCTGAAAAGCATTTTGCACACATAAAAACTTGACATGTGAATATTTCTGTTACTTTTAATGGAAACGTGTTATTATGCTTACAAAAGGGTTATTTAAGCATAAACCACCATTTGGGAGTGAATTCCATTAGTTTTGAGCAATATCAAAATTGAAAGGTCAGAGTCACATTGTTGGTCAAAAAGTGCTTCTCTCGCTCTGAAAAGCATTTTGCACGCATAAAAACTTGACATGTGAATATTTCTGTTTCTTTCAATGGAAACGTGTTATTATGCTTACAAAAGGGTTATTTAAGCATAAACCACCATTTGGGAGTGAATTCCATTAGTTTTGAGCAATATCAAAATTGAAAGGTCAGAGTCACATTGTTGGTCAAAAAGTGCTTCTCTCGCTCTGAAAAGCATTTTGCACGCATAAAAACTTGACATGTGAATATTTCTGTTACTTTCAATGGAAACGTGTTATTATGCTTACAAAAGGGTTATTTAAGCATAAACCACCATTTGGGAGTGAATTCCATTAGTTTTGAGCAATATCAACATTGTAAGGTCAGAATCACATTGTTGGTCAAAAAGTGCTTCTCTCGCGCTGAAAAGCATTTTGCACACATAAAAACTAGAAACGTGAATATTTCTGTTACTTTCAATGGAAACGTGTTATTATGCTTACAAAAGGGTTATTTAAGCATAAACCACCATTTGGGAGTGAATTCCATTAGTTTTGAGCAATATCAAAATTGAAAGGTCAGAATCACATTGTTGGTCAAAAAGTGCTTCTCTCGCTCTGAAAAGCATTTTGCACACATAAAAACTTGACATGTGAATATTTCTGTTACTTTCAATGGAAACGTGTTATTATGCTTACAAAAGGGTTATTTAAGCATAAACCACCATTTGGGAGTGAATTCCATTAGTTTTGAGCAATATCAAAATTGAAAGGTCAGAGTCACATTGTTGGTCAAAAAGTGCTTCTCTCGCTCTGAAAAGCATTTTGCACGCATAAAAACTTGACATGTGAATATTTCTGTTTCTTTCAATGGAAACGTGTTATTATGCTTACAAAAGGGTTATTTAAGCATAAACCACCATTTGGGAGTGAATTCCATTAGTTTTGAGCAATATCAAAATTGAAAGGTCAGAATCACATTGTTGGTCAAAAAGTGCTTCTCTCGCTCTGAAAAGCATTTTGCACACATAAAAACTTGACATGTGAATATTTCTGTTACTTTCAATGGAAACGTGTTATTATGCTTACAAAAGGGTTATTTAAGCATAAACCACCATTTGGGAGTGAATTCCATTAGTTTTGAGCAATATCAAAATTGAAAGGTCAGAGTCACATTGTTGGTCAAAAAGTGCTTCTCTCGCTCTGAAAAGCATTTTGCACGCATAAAAACTTGACATGTGAATATTTCTGTTACTTTCAATGGAAACGTGTTATTATGCTTACAAAAGGGTTATTTAAGCATAAACCACCATTTGGGAGTGAATTCCATTAGTTTTGAGCAATATCAAAATTGAAAGGTCAGAGTCACATTGTTGGTCAAAAAGTGCTTCTCTCGCTCTGAAAAGCATTTTGCACGCATAAAAACTTGACATGTGAATATTTCTGTTTCTTTCAATGGAAACGTGTTATTATGCTTACAAAAGGGTTATTTAAGCATAAACCACCATTTGGGAGTGAATTCCATTAGTTTTGAGCAATATCAAAATTGAAAGGTCAGAATCACATTGTTGGTCAAAAAGTGCTTCTCTCGCTCTGAAAAGCATTTTGCACACATAAAAACTTGACATGTGAATATTTCTGTTACTTTCAATGGAAACGTGTTATTATGCTTACAAAGGGGTTATTTAAGCATAAACCACCATTTGGGAGTGAATTCCATTAGTTTTGAGAAATATCAAAATTGAAGGTCAGAGTCACATTGTTGGTCAAAAAGTGCTTCTCTCGCTCTGAAAAGCATTTTGCACACATAAAAACTTGACATGTGAATATTTCTGTTACTTTTAATGGAAACGTGTTATTATGCTTACAAAAGGGTTATTTAAGCATAAACCACCATTTGGGAGTGAATTCCATTAGTTTTGAGCAATATCAAAATTGAAAGGTCAGAGTCACATTGTTGGTCAAAAAGTGCTTCTCTCGCTCTGAAAAGCATTTTGCACGCATAAAAACTTGACATGTGAATATTTCTGTTACTTTCAATGGAAACGTGTTATTATGCTTACAAAAGGGTTATTTAAGCATAAACCACCATTTGGGAGTGAATTCCATTAGTTTTGAGCAATATCAAAATTGAAAGGTCAGAGTCACATTGTTGGTCAAAAAGTGCTTCTCTCGCTCTGAAAAGCATTTTGCACGCATAAAAACTTGACATGTGAATATTTCTGTTTCTTTCAATGGAAACGTGTTATTATGCTTACAAAAGGGTTATTTAAGCATAAACCACCATTTGGGAGTGAATTCCATTAGTTTTGAGCAATATCAAAATTGAAAGGTCAGAATCACATTGTTGGTCAAAAAGTGCTTCTCTCGCTCTGAAAAGCATTTTGCACACATAAAAACTTGACATGTGAATATTTCTGTTACTTTCAATGGAAACGTGTTATTATGCTTACAAAGGGGTTATTTAAGCATAAACCACCATTTGGGAGTGAATTCCATTAGTTTTGAGAAATATCAAAATTGAAGGTCAGAGTCACATTGTTGGTCAAAAAGTGCTTCTCTCGCTCTGAAAAGCATTTTGCACACATAAAAACTTGACATGTGAATATTTCTGTTACTTTTAATGGAAACGTGTTATTATGCTTACAAAAGGGTTATTTAAGCATAAACCACTATTTGGGAGTGAATTCCATTAGTTTTGAGAAATATCAAAATTGAAGGTCAGAGTCACATTGTTGGTCAAAAAGTGCTTCTCTCGCTCTGAAAAGCATTTTGCACACATAAAAACTTGACATGTGAATATTTCTGTTACTTTTAATGGAAACGTGTTATTATGCTTACAAAAGGGTTATTTAAGCATAAACCACCATTTGGGAGTGAATTCCATTAGTTTTGAGCAATATCAAAATTGAAAGGTCAGAGTCACATTGTTGGTCAAAAAGTGCTTCTCTCGCTCTGAAAAGCATTTTGCACGCATAAAAACTTGACATGTGAATATTTCTGTTTCTTTCAATGGAAACGTGTTATTATGCTTACAAAAGGGTTATTTAAGCATAAACCACCATTTGGGAGTGAATTCCATTAGTTTTGAGCAATATCAAAATTGAAAGGTCAGAGTCACATTGTTGGTCAAAAAGTGCTTCTCTCGCTCTGAAAAGCATTTTGCACGCATAAAAACTTGACATGTGAATATTTCTGTTACTTTCAATGGAAACGTGTTATTATGCTTACAAAAGGGTTATTTAAGCATAAACCACCATTTGGGAGTGAATTCCATTAGTTTTGAGCAATATCAACATTGTAAGGTCAGAATCACATTGTTGGTCAAAAAGTGCTTCTCTCGCGCTGAAAAGCATTTTGCACACATAAAAACTAGAAACGTGAATATTTCTGTTACTTTCAATGGAAACGTGTTATTATGCTTACAAAAGGGTTATTTAAGCATAAACCACCATTTGGGAGTGAATTCCATTAGTTTTGAGCAATATCAAAATTGAAAGGTCAGAATCACATTGTTGGTCAAAAAGTGCTTCTCTCGCTCTGAAAAGCATTTTGCACACATAAAAACTTGACATGTGAATATTTCTGTTACTTTCAATGGAAACGTGTTATTATGCTTACAAAAGGGTTATTTAAGCATAAACCACCATTTGGGAGTGAATTCCATTAGTTTTGAGCAATATCAAAATTGAAAGGTCAGAGTCACATTGTTGGTCAAAAAGTGCTTCTCTCGCTCTGAAAAGCATTTTGCACGCATAAAAACTTGACATGTGAATATTTCTGTTTCTTTCAATGGAAACGTGTTATTATGCTTACAAAAGGGTTATTTAAGCATAAACCACCATTTGGGAGTGAATTCCATTAGTTTTGAGCAATATCAAAATTGAAAGGTCAGAATCACATTGTTGGTCAAAAAGTGCTTCTCTCGCTCTGAAAAGCATTTTGCACACATAAAAACTTGACATGTGAATATTTCTGTTACTTTCAATGGAAACGTGTTATTATGCTTACAAAAGGGTTATTTAAGCATAAACCACCATTTGGGAGTGAATTCCATTAGTTTTGAGCAATATCAAAATTGAAAGGTCAGAGTCACATTGTTGGTCAAAAAGTGCTTCTCTCGCTCTGAAAAGCATTTTGCACGCATAAAAACTTGACATGTGAATATTTCTGTTACTTTCAATGGAAACGTGTTATTATGCTTACAAAAGGGTTATTTAAGCATAAACCACCATTTGGGAGTGAATTCCATTAGTTTTGAGCAATATCAAAATTGAAAGGTCAGAGTCACATTGTTGGTCAAAAAGTGCTTCTCTCGCTCTGAAAAGCATTTTGCACGCATAAAAACTTGACATGTGAATATTTCTGTTTCTTTCAATGGAAACGTGTTATTATGCTTACAAAAGGGTTATTTAAGCATAAACCACCATTTGGGAGTGAATTCCATTAGTTTTGAGCAATATCAAAATTGAAAGGTCAGAATCACATTGTTGGTCAAAAAGTGCTTCTCTCGCTCTGAAAAGCATTTTGCACACATAAAAACTTGACATGTGAATATTTCTGTTACTTTCAATGGAAACGTGTTATTATGCTTACAAAGGGGTTATTTAAGCATAAACCACCATTTGGGAGTGAATTCCATTAGTTTTGAGAAATATCAAAATTGAAGGTCAGAGTCACATTGTTGGTCAAAAAGTGCTTCTCTCGCTCTGAAAAGCATTTTGCACACATAAAAACTTGACATGTGAATATTTCTGTTACTTTTAATGGAAACGTGTTATTATGCTTACAAAAGGGTTATTTAAGCATAAACCACTATTTGGGAGTGAATTCCATTAGTTTTGAGAAATATCAAAATTGAAGGTCAGAGTCACATTGTTGGTCAAAAAGTGCTTCTCTCGCTCTGAAAAGCATTTTGCACACATAAAAACTTGACATGTGAATATTTCTGTTACTTTTAATGGAAACGTGTTATTATGCTTACAAAAGGGTTATTTAAGCATAAACCACCATTTGGGAGTGAATTCCATTAGTTTTGAGCAATATCAAAATTGAAAGGTCAGAGTCACATTGTTGGTCAAAAAGTGCTTCTCTCGCTCTGAAAAGCATTTTGCACGCATAAAAACTTGACATGTGAATATTTCTGTTTCTTTCAATGGAAACGTGTTATTATGCTTACAAAAGGGTTATTTAAGCATAAACCACCATTTGGGAGTGAATTCCATTAGTTTTGAGCAATATCAAAATTGAAAGGTCAGAGTCACATTGTTGGTCAAAAAGTGCTTCTCTCGCTCTGAAAAGCATTTTGCACGCATAAAAACTTGACATGTGAATATTTCTGTTACTTTCAATGGAAACGTGTTATTATGCTTACAAAAGGGTTATTTAAGCATAAACCACCATTTGGGAGTGAATTCCATTAGTTTTGAGCAATATCAACATTGTAAGGTCAGAATCACATTGTTGGTCAAAAAGTGCTTCTCTCGCGCTGAAAAGCATTTTGCACACATAAAAACTAGAAACGTGAATATTTCTGTTACTTTCAATGGAAACGTGTTATTATGCTTACAAAAGGGTTATTTAAGCATAAACCACCATTTGGGAGTGAATTCCATTAGTTTTGAGCAATATCAAAATTGAAAGGTCAGAATCACATTGTTGGTCAAAAAGTGCTTCTCTCGCTCTGAAAAGCATTTTGCACACATAAAAACTTGACATGTGAATATTTCTGTTACTTTCAATGGAAACGTGTTATTATGCTTACAAAAGGGTTATTTAAGCATAAACCACCATTTGGGAGTGAATTCCATTAGTTTTGAGCAATATCAAAATTGAAAGGTCAGAGTCACATTGTTGGTCAAAAAGTGCTTCTCTCGCTCTGAAAAGCATTTTGCACGCATAAAAACTTGACATGTGAATATTTCTGTTTCTTTCAATGGAAACGTGTTATTATGCTTACAAAAGGGTTATTTAAGCATAAACCACCATTTGGGAGTGAATTCCATTAGTTTTGAGCAATATCAAAATTGAAAGGTCAGAATCACATTGTTGGTCAAAAAGTGCTTCTCTCGCTCTGAAAAGCATTTTGCACACATAAAAACTTGACATGTGAATATTTCTGTTACTTTCAATGGAAACGTGTTATTATGCTTACAAAAGGGTTATTTAAGCATAAACCACCATTTGGGAGTGAATTCCATTAGTTTTGAGCAATATCAACATTGTAAGGTCAGAATCACATTGTTGGTCAAAAAGTGCTTCTCTCGCTCTGAAAAGCATTTTGCACACATAAAAACTAGAAACGTGAATATTTCTGTTACTTTCAATGGAAACGTGTTATTATGCTTACAAAAGGGTTATTTAAGCATAAACCACCATTTGGGAGTGAATTCCATTAGTTTTGAGCAATATCAAAATTGAAAGGTCAGAATCACATTGTTGGTCAAAAAGTGCTTCTCTCGCTCTGAAAAGCATTTTGCACACATAAAAACTTGACATGTGAATATTTCTGTTACTTTCAATGGAAACGTGTTATTATGCTTACAAAAGGGTTATTTAAGCATAAACCACCATTTGGGAGTGAATTCCATTAGTTTTGAGCAATATCAAAATTGAAAGGTCAGAGTCACATTGTTGGTCAAAAAGTGCTTCTCTCGCTCTGAAAAGCATTTTGCACGCATAAAAACTTGACATGTGAATATTTCTGTTACTTTCAATGGAAACGTGTTATTATGCTTACAAAAGGGTTATTTAAGCATAAACCACCATTTGGGAGTGAATTCCATTAGTTTTGAGCAATATCAACATTGTAATGTCAGAATCACATTGTTGGTCAAAAAGTGCTTCTCTCGCGCTGAAAAGCATTTTGCACACATAAAAACTAGAAACGTGAATATTTCTGTTACTTTCAATGGAAACGTGTTATTATGCTTACAAAAGGGTTATTTAAGCATAAACCACCATTTGGGAGTGAATTCCATTAGTTTTGAGCAATATCAAAATTGAAAGGTCAGAATCACATTGTTGGTCAAAAAGTGCTTCTCTCGCTCTGAAAAGCATTTTGCACACATAAAAACTTGACATGTGAATATTTCTGTTACTTTCAATGGAAACGTGTTATTATGCTTACAAAAGGGTTATTTAAGCATAAACCACCATTTGGGAGTGAATTCCATTAGTTTTGAGCAATATCAAAATTGAAAGGTCAGAGTCACATTGTTGGTCAAAAAGTGCTTCTCTCGCTCTGAAAAGCATTTTGCACGCATAAAAACTTGACATGTGAATATTTCTGTTTCTTTCAATGGAAACGTGTTATTATGCTTACAAAAGGGTTATTTAAGCATAAACCACCATTTGGGAGTGAATTCCATTAGTTTTGAGCAATATCAAAATTGAAAGGTCAGAATCACATTGTTGGTCAAAAAGTGCTTCTCTCGCTCTGAAAAGCATTTTGCACACATAAAAACTTGACATGTGAATATTTCTGTTACTTTCAATGGAAACGTGTTATTATGCTTACAAAAGGGTTATTTAAGCATAAACCACCATTTGGGAGTGAATTCCATTAGTTTTGAGCAATATCAAAATTGAAAGGTCAGAGTCACATTGTTGGTCAAAAAGTGCTTCTCTCGCTCTGAAAAGCATTTTGCACGCATAAAAACTTGACATGTGAATATTTCTGTTTCTTTCAATGGAAACGTGTTATTATGCTTACAAAAGGGTTATTTAAGCATAAACCACCATTTGGGAGTGAATTCCATTAGTTTTGAGCAATATCAAAATTGAAAGGTCAGAATCACATTGTTGGTCAAAAAGTGCTTCTCTCGCTCTGAAAAGCATTTTGCACACATAAAAACTTGACATGTGAATATTTCTGTTACTTTCATGGAAACGTGTTATTATGCTTACAAAAGGGTTATTTAAGCATAAACCACCATTTGGGAGTGAATTCCATTAGTTTTGAGCAATATCAAAATTGAAAGGTCAGAATCACATTGTTGGTCAAAAAGTGCTTCTCTCGCTCTGAAAAGCATTTTGCACACATAAAAACTTGACATGTGAATATTTCTGTTACTTTCAATGGAAACGTGTTATTATGCTTACAAAAGGGTTATTTAAGCATAAACCACCATTTGGGAGTGAATTCCATTAGTTTTGAGCAATATCAAAATTGAAAGGTCAGAGTCACATTGTTGGTCAAAAAGTGCTTCTCTCGCTCTGAAAAGCATTTTGCACGCATAAAAACTTGACATGTGAATATTTCTGTTTCTTTCAATGGAAACGTGTTATTATGCTTACAAAAGGGTTATTTAAGCATAAACCACCATTTGGGAGTGAATTCCATTAGTTTTGAGCAATATCAAAATTGAAGGTCAGAGTCACATTGTTGGTCAAAAAGTGCTTCTCTCGCTCTGAAAAGCATTTTGCACACATAAAAACTTGACATGTGAATATTTCTGTTACTTTTAATGGAAACGTGTTATTATGCTTACAAAAGGGTTATTTAAGCATAAACCACTATTTGGGAGTGAATTCCATTAGTTTTGAGAAATATCAAAATTGAAGGTCAGAGTCACATTGTTGGTCAAAAAGTGCTTCTCTCGCTCTGAAAAGCATTTTGCACACATAAAAACTTGACATGTGAATATTTCTGTTACTTTTAATGGAAACGTGTTATTATGCTTACAAAAGGGTTATTTAAGCATAAACCACCATTTGGGAGTGAATTCCATTAGTTTTGAGCAATATCAAAATTGAAAGGTCAGAGTCACATTGTTGGTCAAAAAGTGCTTCTCTCGCTCTGAAAAGCATTTTGCACGCATAAAAACTTGACATGTGAATATTTCTGTTTCTTTCAATGGAAACGTGTTATTATGCTTACAAAAGGGTTATTTAAGCATAAACCACCATTTGGGAGTGAATTCCATTAGTTTTGAGCAATATCAAAATTGAAAGGTCAGAGTCACATTGTTGGTCAAAAAGTGCTTCTCTCGCTCTGAAAAGCATTTTGCACGCATAAAAACTTGACATGTGAATATTTCTGTTACTTTCAATGGAAACGTGTTATTATGCTTACAAAAGGGTTATTTAAGCATAAACCACCATTTGGGAGTGAATTCCATTAGTTTTGAGCAATATCAACATTGTAAGGTCAGAATCACATTGTTGGTCAAAAAGTGCTTCTCTCGCGCTGAAAAGCATTTTGCACACATAAAAACTAGAAACGTGAATATTTCTGTTACTTTCAATGGAAACGTGTTATTATGCTTACAAAAGGGTTATTTAAGCATAAACCACCATTTGGGAGTGAATTCCATTAGTTTTGAGCAATATCAAAATTGAAAGGTCAGAATCACATTGTTGGTCAAAAAGTGCTTCTCTCGCTCTGAAAAGCATTTTGCACACATAAAAACTTGACATGTGAATATTTCTGTTACTTTCAATGGAAACGTGTTATTATGCTTACAAAAGGGTTATTTAAGCATAAACCACCATTTGGGAGTGAATTCCATTAGTTTTGAGCAATATCAAAATTGAAAGGTCAGAGTCACATTGTTGGTCAAAAAGTGCTTCTCTCGCTCTGAAAAGCATTTTGCACGCATAAAAACTTGACATGTGAATATTTCTGTTTCTTTCAATGGAAACGTGTTATTATGCTTACAAAAGGGTTATTTAAGCATAAACCACCATTTGGGAGTGAATTCCATTAGTTTTGAGCAATATCAAAATTGAAAGGTCAGAATCACATTGTTGGTCAAAAAGTGCTTCTCTCGCTCTGAAAAGCATTTTGCACACATAAAAACTTGACATGTGAATATTTCTGTTACTTTCAATGGAAACGTGTTATTATGCTTACAAAAGGGTTATTTAAGCATAAACCACCATTTGGGAGTGAATTCCATTAGTTTTGAGCAATATCAACATTGTAAGGTCAGAATCACATTGTTGGTCAAAAAGTGCTTCTCTCGCTCTGAAAAGCATTTTGCACACATAAAAACTATAAACGTGAATATTTCTGTTACTTTCAATGGAAACGTGTTATTATGCTTACAAAAGGGTTATTTAAGCATAAACCACCATTTGGGAGTGAATTCCATTAGTTTTGAGCAATATCAAAATTGAAAGGTCAGAATCACATTGTTGGTCAAAAAGTGCTTCTCTCGCTCTGAAAAGCATTTTGCACACATAAAAACTTGACATGTGAATATTTCTGTTACTTTCAATGGAAATGTGTTATTATGCTTACAAAAGGGTTATTTAAGCATAAACCACCATTTGGGAGTGAATTCCATTAGTTTTGAGCCATATCAAAATTGAAAGGTCAGAGTCACATTGTTGGTCAAAAAGTGCTTCTCTCGCTCTGAAAAGCATTTTGCACGCATAAAAACTTGACATGTGAATATTTCTGTTACTTTCAATGGAAACGTGTTATTATGCTTACAAATGGGTTATTTAAGCATAAACCACCATTTGGGAGTGAATTCCATTAGTTTTGAGCAATATCAACATTGTAATGTCAGAATCACATTGTTGGTCAAAAAGTGCTTCTCTCGCGCTGAAAAGCATTTTGCACACATAAAAACTAGAAACGTGAATATTTCTGTTACTTTCAATGGAAACGTGTTATTATGCTTACAAAAGGGTTATTTAAGCATAAACCACCATTTGGGAGTGAATTCCATTAGTTTTGAGCAATATCAAAATTGAAAGGTCAGAATCACATTGTTGGTCAAAAAGTGCTTCTCTCGCTCTGAAAAGCATTTTGCACACATAAAAACTTGACATGTGAATATTTCTGTTACTTTCAATGGAAACGTGTTATTATGCTTACAAAAGGGTTATTTAAGCATAAACCACCATTTGGGAGTGAATTCCATTAGTTTTGAGCAATATCAAAATTGAAAGGTCAGAGTCACATTGTTGGTCAAAAAGTGCTTCTCTCGCTCTGAAAAGCATTTTGCACACATAAAAACTTGACATGTGAATATTTCTGTTACTTTCAATGGAAACGTGTTATTATGCTTACAAAAGGGTTATTTAAGCATAAACCACCATTTGGGAGTGAATTCCATTAGTTTTGAGCAATATCAAAATTGAAAGGTCAGAGTCACATTGTTGGTCAAAAAGTGCTTCTCTCGCTCTGAAAAGCATTTTGCACGCATAAAAACTTGACATGTGAATATTTCTGTTTCTTTCAATGGAAACGTGTTATTATGCTTACAAAAGGGTTATTTAAGCATAAACCACCATTTGGGAGTGAATTCCATTAGTTTTGAGCAATATCAAAATTGAAAGGTCAGAATCACATTGTTGGTCAAAAAGTGCTTCTCTCGCTCTGAAAAGCATTTTGCACACATAAAAACTTGACATGTGAATATTTCTGTTACTTTCAATGGAAACGTGTTATTATGCTTACAAAAGGGTTATTTAAGCATAAACCACCATTTGGGAGTGAATTCCATTAGTTTTGAGCAATATCAAAATTGAAAGGTCAGAATCACATTGTTGGTCAAAAAGTGCTTCTCTCGCTCTGAAAAGCATTTTGCACACATAAAAACTTGACATGTGAATATTTCTGTTACTTTCAATGGAAACGTGTTATTATGCTTACAAAAGGGTTATTTAAGCATAAACCACCATTTGGGAGTGAATTCCATTAGTTTTGAGCAAAATCAAAATTGAAAGGTCAGAGTCACATTGTTGGTCAAAAAGTGCTTCTCTCGCTCTGAAAAGCATTTTGCACGCATAAAAACTTGACATGTGAATATTTCTGTTTCTTTCAATGGAAACGTGTTATTATGCTTACAAAAGGGTTATTTAAGCATAAACCACCATTTGGGAGTGAATTCCATTAGTTTTGAGCAATATCAAAATTGAAGGTCAGAGTCACATTGTTGGTCAAAAAGTGCTTCTCTCGCTCTGAAAAGCATTTTGCACGCATAAAAACTTGACATGTGAATATTTCTGTTTCTTTCAATGGAAACGTGTTATTATGCTTACAAAAGGGTTATTTAAGCATAAACCACCATTTGGGAGTGAATTCCATTAGTTTTGAGTAATATCAAAATTGAAAGGTCAGAATCACATTGTTGGTCAAAAAGTGCTTCTCTCGCTCTGAAAAGCATTTTGCACACATAAAAACTTGACATGTGAATATTTCTGTTACTTTCAATGGAAACGTGTTATTATGCTTACAAAAGGGTTATTTAAGCATAAACCACCATTTGGGAGTGAATTCCATTAGTTTTGAGCAATATCAAAATTGAAAGGTCAGAGTCACATTGTTGGTCAAAAAGTGCTTCTCTCGCTCTGAAAAGCATTTTGCACGCATAAAAACTTGACATGTGAATATTTCTGTTTCTTTCAATGGAAACGTGTTATTATGCTTACAAAAGGGTTATTTAAGCATAAACCACCATTTGGGAGTGAATTCCATTAGTTTTGAGCAATATCAAAATTGAAAGGTCAGAATCACATTGTTGGTCAAAAAGTGCTTCTCTCGCTCTGAAAAGCATTTTGCACACATAAAAACTTGACATGTGAATATTTCTGTTACTTTCAATGGAAACGTGTTATTATGCTTACAAAAGGGTTATTTAAGCATAAACCACCATTTGGGAGTGAATTCCATTAGTTTTGAGCAATATCAAAATTGAAGGTCAGAGTCACATTTTTGGTCAAAAAGTGCTTCTCTCGCTCTGAAAAGCATTTTGCACACATAAAAACTTTACATGTGAATATTTCTGTTACTTTTAATGGAAACGTGTTATTATGCTTACAAAAGGGTTATTTAAGCATAAACCACCATTTGGGAGTGAATTCCATTAGTTTTGAGCAATATCAAAATTGAAAGGTCAGAGTCACATTGTTGGTCAAAAAGTGCTTCTCTCGCTCTGAAAAGCATTTTGCACGCATAAAAACTTGACATGTGAATATTTCTGTTTCTTTCAATGGAAACGTGTTATTATGCTTACAAAAGGGTTATTTAAGCATAAACCACCATTTGGGAGTGAATTCCATTAGTTTTGAGCAATATCAAAATTGAAAGGTCAGAATCACATTGTTGGTCAAAAAGTGCTTCTCTCGCTCTGAAAAGCATTTTGCACACATAAAAACTTGACATGTGAATATTTCTGTTACTTTCAATGGAAACGTGTTATTATGCTTACAAAAGGGTTATTTAAGCATAAACCACCATTTGGGAGTGAATTCCATTAGTTTTGAGCAATATCAAAATTGAAAGGTCAGAGTCACATTGTTGGTCAAAAAGTGCTTCTCTCGCTCTGAAAAGCATTTTGCACGCATAAAAACTTGACATGTGAATATTTCTGTTACTTTCAATGGAAACGTGTTATTATGCTTACAAAAGGGTTATTTAAGCATAAACCACCATTTGGGAGTGAATTCCATTAGTTTTGAGCAATATCAACATTGTAAGGTCAGAATCACATTGTTGGTCAAAAAGTGCTTCTCTCGCGCTGAAAAGCATTTTGCACACATAAAAACTAGAAACGTGAATATTTCTGTTACTTTCAATGGAAACGTGTTATTATGCTTACAAAAGGGTTATTTAAGCATAAACCACCATTTGGGAGTGAATTCCATTAGTTTTGAGCAATATCAAAATTGAAAGGTCAGAATCACATTGTTGGTCAAAAAGTGCTTCTCTCGCTCTGAAAAGCATTTTGCACACATAAAAACTTGACATGTGAATATTTCTGTTACTTTCAATGGAAACGTGTTATTATGCTTACAAAAGGGTTATTTAAGCATAAACCACCATTTGGGAGTGAATTCCATTAGTTTTGAGCAATATCAAAATTGAAAGGTCAGAGTCACATTGTTGGTCAAAAAGTGCTTCTCTCGCTCTGAAAAGCATTTTGCACGCATAAAAACTTGACATGTGAATATTTCTGTTTCTTTCAATGGAAACGTGTTATTATGCTTACAAAAGGGTTATTTAAGCATAAACCACCATTTGGGAGTGAATTCCATTAGTTTTGAGCAATATCAAAATTGAAAGGTCAGAATCACATTGTTGGTCAAAAAGTGCTTCTCTCGCTCTGAAAAGCATTTTGCACACATAAAAACTTGACATGTGAATATTTCTGTTACTTTCAATGGAAACGTGTTATTATGCTTACAGAAGGGTTATTTAAGCATAAACCACCATTTGGGAGTGAATTCCATTAGTTTTGAGCAATATCAACATTGTAAGGTCAGAATCACATTGTTGGTCAAAAAGTGCTTCTCTCGCTCTGAAAAGCATTTTGCACACATAAAAACTAGAAACGTGAATATTTCTGTTACTTTCAATGGAAACGTGTTATTATGCTTACAAAAGGGTTATTTAAGCATAAACCACCATTTGGGAGTGAATTCCATTAGTTTTGAGCAATATCAAAATTGAAAGGTCAGAATCACATTGTTGGTCAAAAAGTGCTTCTCTCGCTCTGAAAAGCATTTTGCACACATAAAAACTTGACATGTGAATATTTCTGTTACTTTCAATGGAAACGTGTTATTATGCTTACAAAAGGGTTATTTAAGCATAAACCACCATTTGGGAGTGAATTCCATTAGTTTTGAGCAATATCAAAATTGAAAGGTCAGAGTCACATTGTTGGTCAAAAAGTGCTTCTCTCGCTCTGAAAAGCATTTTGCACGCATAAAAACTTGACATGTGAATATTTCTGTTACTTTCAATGGAAACGTGTTATTATGCTTACAAAAGGGTTATTTAAGCATAAACCACCATTTGGGAGTGAATTCCATTAGTTTTGAGCAATATCAACATTGTAATGTCAGAATCACATTGTTGGTCAAAAAGTGCTTCTCTCGCGCTGAAAAGCATTTTGCACACATAAAAACTAGAAACGTGAATATTTCTGTTACTTTCAATGGAAACGTGTTATTATGCTTACAAAAGGGTTATTTAAGCATAAACCACCATTTGGGAGTGAATTCCATTAGTTTTGAGCAATATCAAAATTGAAAGGTCAGAATCACATTGTTGGTCAAAAAGTGCTTCTCTCGCTCTGAAAAGCATTTTGCACACATAAAAACTTGACATGTGAATATTTCTGTTACTTTCAATGGAAACGTGTTATTATGCTTACAAAAGGGTTATTTAAGCATAAACCACCATTTGGGAGTGAATTCCATTAGTTTTGAGCAATATCAAAATTGAAAGGTCAGAGTCACATTGTTGGTCAAAAAGTGCTTCTCTCGCTCTGAAAAGCATTTTGCACGCATAAAAACTTGACATGTGAATATTTCTGTTTCTTTCAATGGAAACGTGTTATTATGCTTACAAAAGGGTTATTTAAGCATAAACCACCATTTGGGAGTGAATTCCATTAGTTTTGAGCAATATCAAAATTGAAAGGTCAGAATCACATTGTTGGTCAAAAAGTGCTTCTCTCGCTCTGAAAAGCATTTTGCACACATAAAAACTTGACATGTGAATATTTCTGTTACTTTCAATGGAAACGTGTTATTATGCTTACAAAAGGGTTATTTAAGCATAAACCACCATTTGGGAGTGAATTCCATTAGTTTTGAGCAATATCAACATTGTAAGGTCAGAATCACATTGTTGGTCAAAAGTGCTTCTCTCGCTCTGAAAAGCATTTTGCACACATAAAAACTAGAAACGTGAATATTTCTGTTACTTTCAATGGAAACGTGTTATTATGCTTACAAAAGGGTTATTTAAGCATAAACCACCATTTGGGAGTGAATTCCATTAGTTTTGAGCAATATCAAAATTGAAGGTCAGAATCACATTGTTGGTCAAAAAGTGCTTCTCTCGCTCTGAAAAGCATTTTGCACACATAAAAACTTGACATGTGAATATTTCTGTTACTTTCAATGGAAACGTGTTATTATGCTTACAAAAGGGTTATTTAAGCATAAACCACCATTTGGGAGTGAATTCCATTAGTTTTGAGTAATATCAAAATTGAAAGGTCAGAATCACATTGTTGGTCAAAAAGTGCTTCTCTCGCTCTGAAAAGCATTTTGCACACATAAAAACTTGACATGTGAATATTTCTGTTACTTTCAATGGAAACGTGTTATTATGCTTACAAAAGGGTTATTTAAGCATAAACCACCATTTGGGAGTGAATTCCATTAGTTTTGAGCAATATCAAAATTGAAAGGTCAGAGTCACATTGTTGGTCAAAAAGTGCTTCTCTCGCTCTGAAAAGCATTTTGCACGCATAAAAACTTGACATGTGAATATTTCTGTTTCTTTCAATGGAAACGTGTTATTATGCTTACAAAAGGGTTATTTAAGCATAAAC
Source organism: Pollachius pollachius (assembly GCF_949987615.1). NCBI lineage: Eukaryota > Metazoa > Chordata > Actinopteri > Gadiformes > Gadidae > Pollachius > Pollachius pollachius. Next base: position 31,913 of record NW_027641533.1, read on the forward strand.
CACCATTTGGGAGTGAATTCCATTAGTTTTGAGCAATATCAAAATTGAAAGGTCAGAATCACATTGTTGGTCAAAAAGTGCTTCTCTCGCTCTGAAAAGCATTTTGCACACATAAAAACTTGACATGTGAATATTTCTGTTACTTTCAATGGAAACGTGTTATTATGCTTACAAAAGGGTTATTTAAGCATAAACCACCATTTGGGAGTGAATTCCATTAGTTTTGAGCAATATCAAAATTGAAGGTCAGAGTCACATTTTTGGTCAAAAAGTGCTTCTCTCGCTCTGAAAAGCATTTTGCACACATAAAAACTTTACATGTGAATATTTCTGTTACTTTTAATGGAAACGTGTTATTATGCTTACAAAAGGGTTATTTAAGCATAAACCACCATTTGGGAGTGAATTCCATTAGTTTTGAGCAATATCAAAATTGAAAGGTCAGAGTCACATTGTTGGTCAAAAAGTGCTTCTCTCGCTCTGAAAAGCATTTTGCACGCATAAAAACTTGACATGTGAATATTTCTGTTTCTTTCAATGGAAACGTGTTATTATGCTTACAAAAGGGTTATTTAAGCATAAACCACCATTTGGGAGTGAATTCCATTAGTTTTGAGCAATATCAAAATTGAAAGGTCAGAATCACATTGTTGGTCAAAAAGTGCTTCTCTCGCTCTGAAAAGCATTTTGCACACATAAAAACTTGACATGTGAATATTTCTGTTACTTTCAATGGAAACGTGTTATTATGCTTACAAAAGGGTTATTTAAGCATAAACCACCATTTGGGAGTGAATTCCATTAGTTTTGAGCAATATCAAAATTGAAAGGTCAGAGTCACATTGTTGGTCAAAAAGTGCTTCTCTCGCTCTGAAAAGCATTTTGCACGCATAAAAACTTGACATGTGAATATTTCTGTTACTTTCAATGGAAACGTGTTATTATGCTTACAAAAGGGTTATTTAAGCATAAACCACCATTTGGAGTGAATTCCATTAGTTTTGAGCAATATCAACATTGTAAGGTCAGAATCACATTGTTGGTCAAAAAGTGCTTCTCTCGCGCTGAAAAGCATTTTGCACACATAAAAACTAGAAACGTGAATATTTCTGTTACTTTCAATGGAAACGTGTTATTATGCTTACAAAAGGGTTATTTAAGCATAAACCACCATTTGGGAGTGAATTCCATTAGTTTTGAGCAATATCAAAATTGAAAGGTCAGAATCACATTGTTGGTCAAAAAGTGCTTCTCTCGCTCTGAAAAGCATTTTGCACACATAAAAACTTGACATGTGAATATTTCTGTTACTTTCAATGGAAACGTGTTATTATGCTTACAAAAGGGTTATTTAAGCATAAACCACCATTTGGGAGTGAATTCCATTAGTTTTGAGCAATATCAAAATTGAAAGGTCAGAGTCACATTGTTGGTCAAAAAGTGCTTCTCTCGCTCTGAAAAGCATTTTGCACGCATAAAAACTTGACATGTGAATATTTCTGTTTCTTTCAATGGAAACGTGTTATTATGCTTACAAAAGGGTTATTTAAGCATAAACCACCATTTGGGAGTGAATTCCATTAGTTTTGAGCAATATCAAAATTGAAAGGTCAGAATCACATTGTTGGTCAAAAAGTGCTTCTCTCGCTCTGAAAAGCATTTTGCACACATAAAAACTTGACATGTGAATATTTCTGTTACTTTCAATGGAAACGTGTTATTATGCTTACAGAAGGGTTATTTAAGCATAAACCACCATTTGGGAGTGAATTCCATTAGTTTTGAGCAATATCAACATTGTAAGGTCAGAATCACATTGTTGGTCAAAAAGTGCTTCTCTCGCTCTGAAAAGCATTTTGCACACATAAAAACTAGAAACGTGAATATTTCTGTTACTTTCAATGGAAACGTGTTATTATGCTTACAAAAGGGTTATTTAAGCATAAACCACCATTTGGGAGTGAATTCCATTAGTTTTGAGCAATATCAAAATTGAAAGGTCAGAATCACATTGTTGGTCAAAAAGTGCTTCTCTCGCTCTGAAAAGCATTTTGCACACATAAAAACTTGACATGTGAATATTTCTGTTACTTTCAATGGAAACGTGTTATTATGCTTACAAAAGGGTTATTTAAGCATAAACCACCATTTGGGAGTGAATTCCATTAGTTTTGAGCAATATCAAAATTGAAAGGTCAGAGTCACATTGTTGGTCAAAAAGTGCTTCTCTCGCTCTGAAAAGCATTTTGCACGCATAAAAACTTGACATGTGAATATTTCTGTTACTTTCAATGGAAACGTGTTATTATGCTTACAAAAGGGTTATTTAAGCATAAACCACCATTTGGGAGTGAATTCCATTAGTTTTGAGCAATATCAA
>NW_027641532.1:0-16597 GCF_949987615.1 Pollachius pollachius
GGAAGTTTAAAGTGAACTGAAAGCGACTGCATGGTGCAACTTTCCTACAAGTGAGGGGACACAGTGGGGAGGTCAGAAATCACAGGCTGAGGTCCCTGTGTAACTTTACACCAGCCCCTTACCCTCAACACACACACACACACACACACGCACACACACACACACACACACACACACACACACACACAGATCTCCCCACCACCGCCACCACCGCTTGCCCTCCACACACACACACACACACACACACACACACACACACAAAAACCTCCTCACCACCACCACCAGATACCCTCCATACACATACTCACAAACACACACATACATATACAAATACACACACACACACACACACACACACACACACATTTTTTTTTTAATGTTAAGTGGTAACATTATCTTCTGCTGCTAGTTTTCTCTCTCTCTCTTCTCTTCCTCTCCCAGAGCCAAAGTGCACAAACCTGTGCTTGTTGCAGCTTGCTCCATAGAACTCCTGGTCTGACCCCTGCACAACCAGGAGAGAGAGGGAGGGAGGGGGGAGAGACAGAGAGAGAGAGAGAGAGAGATAGAGAGAGAGAGAGAGAGAGAGAGAGAGAGAGAGAGAGAGAGAGAGAGAGAGATGAGAGGAGAGAGAGAGAGAGAGAGAGAGAGAGAGAGAGGGTGAGGGGGGAAAGGAGGGGGAAGGGAATCCTGGTTTGTTTGTTTCTTGCCTGCCAATGAAAGTATTGCTGAAATTTTCCATAGTGTTGCCATGCAGGTACTCCCAATAACATATGTGCATACACACACACACGCACAAAGGCATGCATGCGTGCAAACCTACAAACACACACCCAAACACACACACATACGCATGCATGCTTGCATTTACACGCACACACACACACACACACACAGCTCCTATGGCTGATGCAAAATTCAGTAAGAGCCAGTAAATAGTCGTTTTTGTGTTACATTTTGGGGGAGAGACGAGAACTCAGAGAAGAGCTTTCGAAAAAAAAAGATGGGCTCTGCTTCACATCTGTGTCGTCTTGTTCCAGCCGACCCTGAATCCCAATCCCCCCCCCCAACACACACACACCCCTCTATACACACACACACACACAGACACACACACACACACACTCGCTGCAACAATGTAAGCAGCCAGAAGAAGCTGACTCTTTATAAAGAATATAAATAGACCTGACAAATTACAGGCTGTTCTGCCGCCCGCATACACTGCACTCAGCACATTTAGCTGTAAATGCCACACGCCCGAAGGTTTGAGTCATTTTCACTGTCACCGCAGCGAAAAAAGGGATTTCAGTTTCGTCTGCACAAATCTCCAAACGGCACAAGATGAGCCTGTACCCTCGAATGTCAAATTGAGTCTATGAGGGGGATTTCGCTTTTCTTTTTCTATCCTGATTTCCCACAAAAAAATAAAAGCTCCATTCGCACTTAACATTTCTGAGTGCAATTATGTCCTCATAATACTTTGTACGTTATCCTTTCACAAGTTGCCTTAATCATTTGCACGCAAACAGTTGTTGCAGACTGTATATCACACGGATGTCTAAATAAACTAAAATAAGAGACGACAAAACGATTTGTATATGTGTATGAATCAAAATATGAATGGCATATAAATATTTACACAATATATTTCCTTGTTTTAGTCTTCAAAGGTTCCGGACGTCAAAGGCAGACATCAAACAGAGGCCAAAGGGACTCTCTCTCTCCAGTGAGGGGCTCTCTGGTTTCCAGTTGCCAAGACCGTTTGGGGGAGAGGGGGGGGTGGGCTGGAGGGGTGGGGGGCTGGGGGGGAGAGAACCAGGAGAAGGTCCAAGTCACTTTGTTCTCCTTTTTGTAAAACGAACTCTCGTTGAACTCAGAGAGGAGCCAGACAGTTTGCAAGGAGCCAGGCATCACTCTCTCACATTCTGCAGCCCAAGTTTAGAAATATATAGGCCCTTCGCCGAAACCGCTAAACCTCCCCCCTACTACTCATCTCCGACACCGTTTAAACTTTGTACATTTTGTGGAAATTAACGTTTTTTTACTTAATGTTTAATTTTTTTGGGGTGGTGGATTTACAGCCCGAGTCTGAGTCACACCGATGGAATGTCTGTGAATAAAAATTCATGTGCGAATTAAGAAAAATACTGCGGTCTCCCCGGCGATAGCCCGCCTAGACCCATCTGTAACGGTCAGGTGATAAATTCACTTTCGGCAAAACCTTGCAAAAACACACCGCCTGCCCCAAAAAAAAACACTAAATACTTTCACACCAGCCAACCTTGTTGAAAGGCTCCCATTAATTATTTAAAAGCCCCTGCTCTTCAAAGCCATGTTAACAGGGTAGGTATAGAGACGAGATACGTTCCCTTGATTTCTTTTTGCGGTAAAAAAAAAAAGAAAAAGAGGAGAGATTCCTGACCTGGCTTTCATCACGGGAGAAGCGAGCTCTTTTAATCTGCTGCTGAGTGCCTAATAACTCACACATTCCTCTTCATGACTTTGACCCTCGTTTTGCAAACATAAACAACGAATCCAAAGGACCCGCGCCTGCATGTAAAGCAGCTCCACTCAACAAACACTGTCCAAGTCGGTCCGAAACACCGGGGAGAAAATCCAACCAAAACAAGGGGGCTGTGTCGCCCGGCCCCACAGTGGTCTTTTTGTAACAGCGAAGAGGAAGACTAGAAGGTACAGAAGAGAAGGAGAGGAAGACCCCACCTCTGTGGAGGGGGTGGACCCCCACCCTGACCCACGAGGAGGGGGGGTCCCCTGACTAACGTGGGCTGCGTGGGATCTCAGCGCACACGAGAAACACACAAATCTCTTTATGAGTGTGTATCTGTTTATGAACACAAATCTCTTTAGAAATGAGTGTGTGTATCTGGTATCACGTGTGTGAGTCCCTTAGGTAGTGTGGTATAATAACATTGGAATTCAAATCAACACAAGTCATAAATATGTAGGCTATCGTTAAATATGCAAGAAATGTGTGAAAGAATGCTAATTTTACAGGGGTAAACATTTTACACACGTACACTCGTGCACGTGCGTGCGTGCGCGTGTGTGTGTGTGTGTGTGTGTGTGTGTGTGTTATAGCGTGTGTGATTCCTTAATCAGAATTTCAATCGTGCAGGAATAGAATGCCTGGAGGTACGCAATTCCATCGGAAATGGATGAAGTGTTTTTTTAAATCATAGCAGCTTACCTGTTTTCTCCTTTATTTCACACAAGACATTGAAAAGAGCAGGTTTCATTCTGTGGCAATTCAGAGCATGTTTCCTAAAAGACAAAAAGGGGATCACTTCAATGATAACATTCAAACAAGTGGCTAAATCCTAAAGACACCTAACACAAGGAGGTGTCTCTCAGAACGTTACCAAGAACAGATCACTGATCACCCCATCACTGATTGAGTAAAAATATATCTTTCTGCAATAAAAATAAATAAATCTGTAATACGTGATGTATGACATGACTTTCTGCAAACAGATATATAGATAAGCATAGATTACAATCATCACGGGTGTATGTATATTCCTGAATGGAAAAGTATACAAACGTGCTTTTAATTCACAACGAAGGCATATTAGTAGACTTAACAGATATGTGTGGCGACGGAAATTATAAAGGCCTAGCCAGTCTTAAATCAATGTGATTTGGCAAAACATTTTGCAATAGCAAAAGGCTTTCAGTTTCATAGCTCTACCATTTTAGTTGCATATTCACATTATCCTTCTGCAGAACATAGCTTGTACTGTCCATGTACGGAGGCTCCTTTGTAACAGGTAACGGAAGCACATATTGACAATTGACGTCCCCAGCTATTAAACAGTTCAACAATGCCTGCAGAATAAAATGTGCATGTTTTCTATTTAAAAGAGTAATGTTGTTAATCATAGCTTTTAATAATAAAAAAAAGTTTGTTTGCACAAAATGAAATAATATGCTTTCAAGTTTGCAAGATTACTCATGCATTAATGTGGTTATGGCACTCGGGTACAGGCTTAATTGTTGTATTTTCACAGGGAGTGTGCGTAGGGAAAAGATAACCACATTGTTATGGAGGCACTGCGCTCTGGCTACAACCAAAGCTCCGCGGCTTCCTATAATGTGGCACGTTCCACACGTTATCCAACTGTGTTCGCACGCTCACCTTGCCTGGGCTTCGTCCAGGCTTTGGTCTGTGATGGTCATGATCTGCTGTAATATGTCTCCGATGTCCTGCTTCCTCCCCTCTCCGTCCGCGCCTCCCGAGCCGTCCTGCATGTGCTGCGCCAGGCCGGGGTGTCCGGCCATGCCTACTCCGTGGGAGTGCATCAACCGAGGCTGCTCGTCCATCCTCGACCACGGTTCTGCTGCCTCGCCAGCCCCCCCTCCCAAGTGCCGAACACTTTCTCTTTTCTTCAAACAGCGGGAATAAAAATAAAATCAAATATCCTTTGGAAATTCCTTTGGATTCCTTTTTGCGTCTACGGCGCGGCTTCTCTGGATCGCCCCCCCACACTCCTCCTCCTGTTCCTGGAAGCTTTCTAGCTTTGGCAAAGAAAGAGACAGATCAACCTTCTCTGCTCGTTGCGTCTCCCAGCTGGTTGAGGTGAAATCTGATCTGAATAGCTGGCTTTTGGCTTTGGCCACTCCTGCACCGCTACTGTAGAAAAAAGCGAGTATTTTACATTAAAGGGGTCCTGAACTGATTAAAAGTGGAGCGATCAGCGTCTCTCTCTGCGATCCTATTTCCCCGATGTCTTCTAAAAAGCTCGCCGATGTGAACAACGCAACGGCCGCTCGCTTCGGGAGACTAAACGCACAAAGTAACACCAAGTGTTATTGTTTCGCTTGTGTCAAGCTACTGACTCATAAGCAGAGTATAGATAAAAAGCCTCCGCCCCCTAGAGCAACCATTGGAGAAGAAGACCGCGCAAGTCCCACCTCGGTCCTCTCTGGAAACGTCAATCATCCCTTCTCGGGAAGGTGGGACACAGCAATAAACATAAAGAGATGTGACCGTTAACACGGGGACCGGACCGGGTGGCAATACAGTGATGGATAGAGAGTGAAAATGTAGCCTAATAAATAATTGTGAGTGGCATGGGAGCCGCAGCCCAAGAGGACAGCATGGTGGTGCTTGGAAATGGCACCCTGTCAACGAGGTGGTGATGTATTTTTTTAGCGGTGGATATTTACATCCACTCAATCAATCAAACGCACTGTTTCAAAATGTAACGGAGGTATAAACCAAACGTACATTTCATTATTAACCGTATTTGAGGTAAATACCAATGCATGGAGAAAAAAAAAATATATATATATAAATATTTTATATTTTAAATTATATTTTATATTGCAATGTGTTTGTTATTACATTAGCACACTGATAAATGCAATATTCGATATTAGCTAAATAGCAACATATTAAGCATTTTTGCATAAACTCTTTATATTTAATCCTCTTTTGGGGCTATGCATGTTATGTTTATGTGTGTGTGTATTTGTGTGTATCTGTCCGATATGTATCTGTTTGTGTGCCTTGCGAGTGCATGAGTGTGTTTATGTGTGTGCGTGCAAGTGTGCACGTGCGTGTGCATGCGTGTGTGCATGTGCATGTCTGTGCGTCTGTGTGTGCGTGTGTGTGTGTGTGTGATGGATATTTACCAGATCCAAATGTTTCTCTCTCCTTAATGGCAGGGCTGGATCGATCAGAGTCGGGTTTCTCACGGTGCAGAGTTGGACAAGAGGCAGCAATTGTCACGATGGGCAGGTTTAGTTTGGGGGGATAGGGTCTGTGATAGCGATCTGGCTCTCAGTGCAGAATACAATCTCACAGAATCACAATGTGGTGGTAAGTCGGTTTATTCTCCATTACAGACTGATGTTGATGGTTTGATATTTAAAATGGGCCTAAAAACAAAAAACAAAAAGACTAATACGCATTTGCAGTTTGTTGGCTGCCATGGTGTTACTTGTTTAGCCTGAATCCTGCAGAGGTCACTTCAGCCTCTGTAGTGCTCCTTTTAAACAGCAACTGCTCTTTATCACCTAGCAGGCCAAATCAATACTAGAGATCAGGGCTTTTTTCGGGGCTCAGCAGACACACTTCTTTTGAAGTGTGTCTGCACTATGCTCATAGCACTGATCCCCATGTTATAATCTTTTTTTGGCCCCTACCAAGGCCCCTATATTAAGACCTTGTTTGAGGCCCCTATATTTGTAAACCCCGGGAAACAACAACACTTCAGTGCTAATGAAATGAAAGAATAATCACCTTACACTGCACATTTGCCTTCATTAAAACCCAAATGTGTTGTTGCAGCGGATTGTGCTTCAATACGGGGAAGAAACTGGGATTTGATTACAATTGCAAATGAATCTGAGGGTGAAAAACAATCTTATAAATAGATGTTTTTTCTCCAGGACGGAAATGTTTGTTTCAACAATTTTTAATATTCCCTGCAGAAATGTGATGCATTTGCTTTACATTAATATTTTCTACAGTTCCTGCTGGTAATTAAAAAGTGAAGATCGACCATAGAACTTCACACGATTAAATTACGACACTAACGATGGCTGCGTGCGTGCCTGACTGTGAATGCGTGTGTTGTCAGTTCAATGATGATCTCGAACCTTTATACATATACACACATACATATTTAAAAAATATATCTCTGAAAATAAATGTCCTTGAAACTATCAATCGACCACACTATAAACGGGACAACGCATTGACCATGTTCCCTAAGAGGTGTCCAGTAGGCAGACCTCCTCAGCATAGGATTCACCCACCCACAGCCACAACCGGACCATCATATGCATGCTGACTCCACAGCCTGCAGGGCTCCTCTAACAAGCCCAGGGTCAGAGCCCTCCATCGGCACCCGGCTCTGCAGATCGGCGCGGACTAAGTTATGTATGAGACCCAAGACTGGTGGGGAGAAGCAGTAGCAACAGCGGCAGCATATCTCTCCAGGAAGTAACCTTGATGAAAAATTCAGTTGTTTGCCGCTCTTGGCATCCCCCCGGCATGAATAAAGTGGAGGGCCAGACAGAGAGGAAAGACCTGGGCTCAGCTTGGAACTACTCACCCACCACCACCTCCACTGTGGGTTGCACATGCACACGCACACACACACACACACACACACACACACAGATGCTTGCATACAAACCACCACCTTCACTTCGACACACACACAAACACACACCACCTTTGCTTTGACACACACACACACACACACCACCAACAACGATGTGATGCACACACACCACAGTTGTGACACAGAAACACACACACACACACACAAACACATACACAGACACATAAACACCGCTGTGACGCGCATACAGGCGCACATGCCCCAATTAAAGCACATTCCCGTACATGCATGCACACTCACACAGCCACACATTCAAGCATGCACACACACACACACACACACACACACACACACACACACACACACACACACATATCAAAGCATGCACATACACACACACCCACACGCACACACACCCACATAATCAAGCATGCCACACACACACACACACACACACACACACACACACACACACACACAGCAGAAGCATTAGGAGATGGGCATGAATGAAAGTTTAATCAAGCCTCGGACAGATTAAGGGACAGGAGTGGAGTCAGCGTTTCCAGGCCCAGGGCTCTGCCTGCTGACCGTCTCCTCCAGCCCTCCTGCACACAGTAACCACACAATAACCCGGGCGCCCGACACTTCATCCCATGCATCTCTCCTATACCCTCCAAAACCACTGAAACCAACTTAAACAACAACAGTATACAGACAAAAAAATGAGATTTTCTTTTCGAATTCGAAGCCAAAACTGAATTAAAAGGATCAGAATCTAGGCGAAAAATATTGCTCCTGTGCTTTCCATCGACCATGACACCCTGCCTAGTATGTGGGTGGCGGCCCCGACATCACCCACTTTGAGAGGAAAAGCTCTGTGTGTTTAAGCACCGCTGGGTCGTGGTGAAGGATGGGGGACGACCGGGGCCTGACCCGGCACATAACATCTGACTTTATATCCTTGGAACAGAGGAACCGGGGAGTCAAGTGTCAAAGGATCCAAGGTATGAACGCACACAAACACACACATGTATACAGAACAGTGAGCGCACATACAGGCATGCACATCGCATGCATGCACACTCACACGGATAAGCACACAATTACACACAGATACACACACGCATGCATACACACAAACACACGCACATACCCACAACCCCCCCCCCCCCCACACACACACACACACACACACACAAACAGACACACACACACACAAACACAAAACGGGGGTTAGTGTTGATAGTAGACCATAAAACCCCCGGCAGGCGAAATGTTTGAATATGAAAGTGCTAAGCTTATCTTTATTTATTAAAATGGTTTCAAATGGCTGTTGTTGTTGTTGTTGTGTTCTTGCGGGGAGGATGATGATTGAATAAAGCAGTGTGCGGCGGCACACCCGGCATGTGTAAGCCACAGGATTCTCCATGCCCGTCCCTATAAGTTGCTGTGTAGTTGCTGCAGGGCCCCAGTAAGCCCCTTCAGACCCTTCGGCGGAGCGTGGGCTGAGCCTGGCGGGGGGAGGCGGGGGCTGGGGGAGATGGGTGGGTGGAGGGGGGGGGTCGTGGTGGTGGCTGTTGGAGGAGGAGGAGGAGGAGGAGGAGGAGTGCTAAGGATGCAAAGAGGGAAAGGGAGAGGGAGGGAGAGAGGGAGAGAGAGAGAGGGGAGAGAGAGAGAGGGGAGAGAGAGAGAGAGAGAGAGAGGTAAGGGAGAGAGAGGGAGGGGGGTAAAGGGGGGTGGGGGAGATGGGTGGGTGGAGGGGGGGGTTGTGGTGGTGGCTGTTGGAGGAGGAGGAGGAGGAGGAGGAGGAGTGCTAAGGATGCAAAGAGGGAAAGGGAGAGGGAGGGAGAGAGGGAGAGAGAGAGAGAGAGAGAGGGAAGGGAGAGAGAGACGGAATGGGAGAGAGAGAGAGAGAGAGGGAAGGGACAGAGAGAGGGAGTTAAAGGGGGAGAGAGAGAGAGGGAAGGGAGAGAGAGACGGAATGGGAGAGAGAGAGAGAGAGAGAGAGAGGGAGAGGGAAGGGAGAGAGAGAGGGAGTTAAAGGGGGAGAGAGAGAGAGGGAAGGGAGAGAGAGAGGGAATGGGAGAGAGAGAGAGAGAGAGAGAGAAAGAGAGAGAGGGAGAGGGAGAGAAAGTGCGATGGAAAGGGAGAGAGAGAGGGAACAGAGAGGGGGAGAGGGAGAGAAATGAGAGAGAGCCGCAAGCCACTCTGCGCTGTGGTGAATTTTTCCCAGACTCATTTGCATTCATAAAGAGCCTACTCTGGCTTGTCACCGAGTTTTTCCCTTTTTTAAGTCTGCAATCGCGCGCCAACCCCCCTCCCTCCCTACTCCCCCGCCCCGTGACTCCTGGTGGGAGTGCGCCGGGAAAATCCGACTGTCAGGGACGACAAGATGGATGAAGCCTGCGTCGGCCGCGCGGGTGCTCCGGCGATGACAGACGGAGGAGAGATGTCCCTCCCATCGCCGATCGGCAGGCCGCCGCGTTTTGGAATAAATAAATAAATCCGAACACCCCCCCCCCCCCCCCCACACTCGTAGCCCCACTCCCCTAACAAGTGCTTGTTTTATGTGTGTGTTGTTTTTCTTCCTCTGTTTGACAGCTCTACGGCTGTGTGTGAGTGTGAGTGTGTGTGTGTGCAAGTGTAAGTTTAAGTGTGTGTAAGTGTATGTTTGGAAGTGTAAGTGTAAGTGTGTGTAAGTGTGTGTGTAACTGCAGGTGTGTGTGTAAGTGTAGGTGTGTGTGTGTGTGTGTGTGTGTGTGTGTGTGTGTGTGTGTGTGTGTGTGTGTGTGTGTGTGTGTGTGTGTATGTGTGGTGTGTGTGATAGTGTAGGTGTGTGTGGGATAGTGAGCGCTATCCGGGTCCTGGTGGTATCTGGTCGGCAGCGGGAGCCAATAGGGTCGCTCCGTCGCTGTCTGACCTCCGCGCCGAACACCGGCAAGCGGAAACACAATCCATCCATCGGCAATTCATGGCCCCACATCACGAGCATGTAACGCACAACGCCGGGCAGCACTCTCACACACAATGACGATTGTCTGCTTGTGTCTGCGTGTTCTCTGTGTGTGCACAGCTGTGCCCACGTGTGTGTGTGTGTGTGTGTGTGTGTGTGTGTGTGTGTGTGTGTGTGTGTGTGTGCGTCTGTGTGTGTTTACACGCTTGGGTCTTTTCGGCCTTTGTTTCTCACCAGGTGTGAGCTTCTCGCTCGCCCTCTTTAGTATGCCAGTATCCGTACAGCCAGGGTCTGCCTGTGATCGTTTATTCAGCCGCTGCCTGAGGACAGAACGTCGGGCCTGGCTGCCACGGCCGGCTTCAGGTGGAACATGCTAATGCATCCAAATGAAGAGCGCACGGCGGCCAGCGAGAGGCAGAAGAATCAGGCGTTATTTTCCGGGGGCCTTTGATGTTTGATCATTAGGATCAAAAGGAGGAAAGGAGTGCAGTGTACGAGGTGAATTTTTTTTTAAATGGGGTTGCTGCCTCAAATCTTGAAGAGGATGGTGCAAGAGAAGCAGGAATTAGAAAGAAAGGCTACGGGAAGAAAAAACGAAACACGGAACAGAACAGAGAGCATCTGGTGAGCTGAGCATGGTGCCAGGACCAGACAAAGCCATGTGTCTCTACCTACACACACACCTCACACACACACACACCTCACACACACACACACATACACACCTCACAAGCAGACACACACACACAGCTCACAAGCAGACACATACAACTCACGTACACAGACACACACACAAACACACACACACACACACGTGCGAGTAGGCATGCATAAATACACAAACACAAAGACACACCCCAACACCCACATTTACACATTAACACATTAACAAACACCAACACCCACATATACACATTAAGAAACACACACACACACACACACACAAAGACACAAACAGAAACACGCTAGCAAGCACAAATAAGTACACAAACACACAGACACACACACACACACAAAAAACACTCACACAGAATAATTTATTCATGCATGCATGCTGCAAGAAGCCTGCACCACACTACTAACAAACAACAAACAACAACACAAACAAAAACAACACACTGCACCCCCCCCCACCACACCACCACCACCACCACACCCTTGCATATTTATACATATTAATACATATAAATATATAAACACATACACAGAAAACCAACCGAAAACCCTGAAAAAAACAACACAAAAACGCAAACACAAACAAAAGTAGAGCGAGGTTGGGGGAGACTAATCTGCATACACCGCCGTGGAGCGGGGGGGGGGGGGGAAGAGGCAGAGGAGAATGGAGCGCTATGCCTGGGAGCAGACCACCCGCTCGCCAGGGATTACCGTGCACCCACCTACCCACTCTTTATCTCCACCCTGGCACCCAATCAAGCTGATTTAGTGGGCACTGGGTGATGCCTGCACGCACACAATGGATCAGGCTGGGGACCCGAACCTGTTGAGAATAGCCTCACGCGCACGCACGGTCACACACGCGCATAGATACACGCGCGCGCACACAAAGCCACACAAACACACACATACAGACACACGCGCACATAGGCACACACACACGCATGCGTGCAGACACACAAACGCACTAACACACGCATAGACGCGCACACACAGACACACACACACGTGCGCATGCACACACAAACGCACACATGCACACGCATGCACGCATGTACACACGCGCAAAAACACACATGCACACGAGCACACGCACATACACACACACACACACACACACCTTAAATAATATATGTTGGACCCCGTTTCTCTCCATACATGTTATGGAAGGCAATTTGTAAAAAAAGATTCATGTTTATTGATTTGCATTTTTTTTCTGTTGCGTCGTAGAATATTTAGCAAACCCCACAAACACATTTTTGAGGATGAATGGGGAAGAGAGAAAAAGAGAGAGAGGGAAAGAGAGAAAGAGATAGAGAGAAGGAGAAAGAGAGGGCTACACATTTAAACACAGAGCTTCAAAGTTGCATCAAATATTGAGCAGGAATATCTGCCGGAACCGGGAATTCACATTTTCAACATGCTTCTGTCCTCCCCAGTGAATAAATATTTCATCTTAGAAAATAGAGTTACCCTGGAAGGCACCACTATTACTAAAGTTAATGCCAGGGAAGAAGGTTCCGGCTCCCACTTTTGGTAGCAGTTAGAGGGAGATGATGTGAGCCACTGAAGTATACCACAATCTGATAAGGTAATGCATCGACGTTATGTCCCGGTGACTTGTGTTGCACTGCCTGTTAACATGTACAATCTCTCCCCTTGCCGGCTAGACCCGATGCAGCTCTTATCAGTGTTTGTGTGTGTGTGTGTGTGTGTGTGTGTGTGTGTGTGTGGGTGTGTGTGCGTGTGTCATATTTTACAAAGACAGGAGGGCTCCCATCGAATTATAACAAATGAAGGGCCCACTGTCTGTCTTTCTCCGACGCCATGCGGTTTGCAGACAGAATAGGAGATAGAAAGAGTGAGGGTTGAGAGAAATACTGTTGACACAGAAACAGGCAGACAGAGAGAGAGAGAGAGAGAGAGAGATAGAGAGAGAGAGAGAGAGAGAGGGGGTAGAGAGATCTGTAGATAAAAGAGGATAGGAAGAGAGAGAAGTGCAGAGAGGAAGAAAGAGGTATAGAGACAGAGGGAGAGATTTATAGAGTGAGAAAGAGAAAAGGGGATAGAAAGAGGTATATAAACAGAAGCAGAGACAGACTTACAGAGAGGTAGATGGACATGAGTTAGAGAGAGATAGAAAGAGTTAGAGAGAAGTGTAGAGACAGAGGTAGAGAGAGCTGAAGAGAGAGGTAGAGAGACAAGAGGTAAAGAGAAGTAAAGATACAGCGGTAGAAAGAGGTAAAGATACAGCGGTAGAGAGAGGTAAAGATACAGCGGTAGAGAGTGGTAAAGAACAGCGGTAGAGAGAGGTAAAGATACAGAGGTAGAGAGAGGTAAAGATACAGAGGTAGAGAGAGGTTAAGAGAGGTATAGAGACAGGTAGAAAGATGTTTAGAGAGAGGTATAGAAACAAGCGGTAGAGAGAGGTTTAGAGAGGTATAGAGAGAGAGGGGGCAGAGACAGAGACGCCCGTGTGTGTGTGTGTGTGTGTGTGTGTGTGAGTGTGTTTGTGCGTGTGCATGTGCGTATGTGCGCGCGGCGGGGACGAACTGGTTAAAGTCATAAAGACATACAGTACCTCAGCCCTGACCCCGGTGCCCTCCAAGGTATCCCCTCGCGCAGAATCCTTATTCCCCCAGCAAACTGACAAAGTGTTTTTAATCTTTTCTCTCCTTCTCTCCTGGAGATTGGGGAAACAAAAATCAATAGCTGCTGGCAGGCGATCTAGCAGAGCGGGTGAATTACAGGGTGCGCCGCCCGGGCCGGGCCCCGCCGCATCGCGCCGGAGGAGGCCTTGGTGAGCCGGGGACCTTGGGAGAGGTGTCGGAGACACGGTGTGAGGGGTCCAGCAGGGTCACGCCAGGGCCACCGTTTGAGCAGCGGCAGTATTTACTGCCCAGGAAGCCGGACCGACGCAGTGAGAAATAACTGCCAGTGCAACCACGGCGGCCGAGAGACATAGTGAGGGGGAGAGAGAGAGAGAGAGAGAGAGAGAGAGAGAGAGAGAGGGGAGGGGGTGGGGGGGGGAGGCAGGGACGCTGTTGAGGGAAAGAGGCTGAAAAAAGGAGAAGGGATGAGATTAAAGAAAGAGAGGGGGAGAGAGGGAGAGAACAAGGCAGGATGGATGGACAGGGGGACAGACATAGACAGACCACTGGAAAGATGGAGAGGGATAGAGAGAGAGAGAGAGAGAGAGAGAGAGAGAGAGAGAGAGAGAGAGGGAGGGAGAGAGAGAGAGAGAGAGAGAGAGGGAGGGAGAGAGAGAGGGAGAGAGAGAGAGAGAGAGGGAGAGAGAGAGAGAGAGAGAGAGGGAGGGAGAGAGAGAGAGAGAGAGAGAGGGAGGGAGAGAGAGAGAGAGAGAGAGAGAGAGAGGGAGGGAGAGAGAGAGAGAGAGAGAGAGGGAGGGAGAGAGAGAGAGAGAAAGAGAGAGAGAGAAAGAACGGGGGGGGGGGGGTAGGGGTTGGAAACAGAGCCATAAGGAGTTGGGGGGGTCGCAGGAGAGCAGAGGCCGGCCGGTGACTTATGAGTGCTCACATCATGTGCTATGTGCAATACAGGTACGGTGTCAAACAGAAGACTAATGTTTGTTTTTAACCCCTTCCCACTCCTCCCCCCCCCCCACTCTCCCCCTCTCCCTCCCCCATACCCCCACAGCAACACCTCCCCCCTCTCCCAAACGGGACATGATTCATTAGTGGCTGGTGATGTAGAGTGTGGCAGGCCTGGCCGATCGATGCCAGCGGGCCCCGCCTGTCAATACGTGACTCTGGCGGCTAATTAGCTGATGTGGGCCAGTGCTCGTGAACATTGCCTTTGCAAACTGACAGCATCGTTGTTTCTGTCATCAACGAACGGGTGGGGGTGGGGGTGGAGGTGCAGGCAGGTGGACTGTACTTCAATCGTTTAGGATTCAAGGCAAGGGGAGGCAGGGTTGTGAGTTTGAGTCCGAGGGGAGGTTTGGCGATGCCAGGTGACGGCAGTGGCGTGATACATGATAGGCGTGTGGTAGACTGTTTGGGATTGGCATCCGCGGTTATCCGACGGTGATTGATAAAAAACACGATAATTCATTACGGCCGATGAAACGAGGGAGAAAGGGGGAGAAACGACTGAGTTAATTGGGCACAACCATTCCGGTTTGCGCAGGCGGAGGTGGAGGTTGTTTCGGAAAACCCACAGTTGAGGAGAAAAAAAGCGAAACTGTCAGATTACTCAATTATCACAACTGTCGACAGCTGGCGGTGAGACAATTAGAGCTGAGAGGATAATGATGATTATGATGAACAAAATGCCTAATTGCTTTGTTTTTAAAGCAAACACAGACCTAAAGGCGAGGCCAAAAACGAGACCCTCTTTATCCAAACAAAGCAAAATCTCAGACTAGGATCTCTGAACCTCTAATTCCATAGCTACTGTTTGTACCCAGCGGTTCAAATTGTACTTTAATGTCAACAATCATAATTTCATCTTAACTATACGGACTATGCAATGCTTATGGACATCTTAAACCACTCGCCTGCGCTTTTGATTATTTCCAATAACAATCTCAGCAGAAACAAAAAGCAATACAGATTAGTATATTGATTCTAATTTGGCTTCCTGCTGGTTTTCAATTACACTAGTTGCCGGACTGAACAGAGTTCATTGAATGGATTTGTTTGTGTCAATAATATAATTCAAACAATGTGATTAAATGCAATTCAATAAAGAAAACATTGCTTTGTAAAGTCAATAGTGTATTTTCTGTTCTCGTTTAAACGATTAGGCTAAGCATAACTACCCCTGCATACGCTTTAAGATTAAATAATCTTTTTTTAATCTTTATTATTTGAACGATCATCTATACTATTACCAAGTACAAATTAAAGTGTACCACTGCAGCAAGACGTGTCTCATTCTTCCACTGGCATTTGCATATTAGAGTGTTTTCTGGGGGAAAATGAGCTGTAGAAATTAATTCAGGATTAATTGGTGCCTTTATCTCGTTAGGACAATCTAATTTAGGGGATGATGGAATTGTTTAGACTCCCTTTTGCATAATTGGATTGCGCTGAATGGCTGTCATTACCGTCTTTTTAGCATCGTCTGTGGGCCCCCTCTCTCTCTCTCTGCGAGGCCTCAGCCTCATAAAGAGCGATCATGTGTTACGCCAGTGTTGTGCTAACCCCTGGAACACCCAGCCACGTAGCGATGGCGGAGCATGTGGCTAAGTGCGCAGCAGTGATTAACTCTCCTTTTAAAAGCGATCAGCGCGAAGCGCACGGCCGTCCAAGAGACCTCATAAGGGCACCGCAGTGAGTCAGCCCATCAGCGACCAGAGTGAGGATTCAATTGGGGCAGAGGCGGTGGCTATCGATTACTCTACCTGCAAATCAGGAGACGCCTCCAGACATCACCCCGCGTTTTTTCTTTGGAGTCTTTTATTTTTTTAGCTGCACCTTTCTCAAACAGCATCTTTCATTATTTGCACAATTATCTCCAGCGTTTTTTTTATGCAGTCAGGTATTTTTTTGCTCACGGTTTGGGATGAAAATCAATAGGACTGAAGGCACCGCTCCTGTAAGGGATCACTCACAGGAATACCTGATCTCCTCCGCCAACAACATTGATGTAACTATGGAAACGAGCTCCCTGAGACGGAGAGAGAGAGGAATATGCCTATCTGCTGATAAAGAGCCTTTTGTGTCTCTCCCAGGCAGTTAGCCTTTAGCACAACACGACGACTGCTTATATCTGCTCCCCGCCGAGATATCATCATCATTTTTTCTGGAAGCACAAATTGTATAGATGTTATATTTCTGTGGCCCCCTCCCTGGCAAACAAGACTGAGTCAAATCTAATCTGTGGTGCTGATACCCTGCGCTGTGCCCGGCTA
>NW_027641531.1:7500-15000 GCF_949987615.1 Pollachius pollachius
GATTAAACAGGAGTGTGTGTGTATGTGCGTGTGTGTGTGTGTTTGTGTGTGTGTGTGTGCGTGTGTGTGTGTGTGTGTGTGTGTGAGACACTACCATCTTGTGTCCATTATCATTTTAATCCTATCTGACGTGAAACATTTTATTGCCTTTGCATACATCAGTTGCGGTGTTGAGGGGGGGCGCTTGTGTGTGTGTTTGTGTGTGTGTTTTTGTTACAGAGAGAGAGAGTGTGTGTTTTGTATTTTATCGTTTTCATTCGGGTTTGTGCAGGGTGTTAACGAACGCTTGTAAATTGCATGACATCACACACACACACACAACATATAAACAAACAAACAGACATAAACATAACCACACATTGACACACACACAACCACATATCAACACAAAGACACACAAAAACATATAAACACATCAACACAACTACACTTTAACAGGAAGACACAAATTAATTCACAACCACACATAAATCCAATCTAACACACAAACACAAAAACACACAAACCCAAATATACTCACACAAAAAAGACACACACACCCAAAACCACATAACCACCCGAAACCACACACATACACAAACAAACACATACACACATTTACACACATATACGCAACCACATATCGACGCACACACTCACACAACCACACAAACAGACACACACACATACAGCGTAACTCTGTCCTTCAGCTCGACTGAATGTAATAATTATTCATCCAATCACAACACTTTTCCTCCTGGGTTTTGTGAACAAATTCCCCTCTACACAACAAACACACACCGACAAACACCCCCCCCCCCCACACACACACACACACACACACGGCAAAACACTTTAATTTCCTCCACCATCACCTCTGTACACTCGCACACACAGGCACACACACACACACATACATACACACAAATACCTTTCTCATACATACATTAAACACACACACACACACACACACACACAAACAAACTCCCTCACCTCTCACGCATACACAGACATACCTCCCTCAAACACATACACACACATACCTCACAAATACACACAGACCTCCCTCTCTCTCACACACACACACACATACACACATGTATAAACAAAAGCACAAACACACTCGCAGCTCTTCAGAGCTGAACTGGAACATTCTCCAGAGAAAGAGTGCATCTCCAAACACAAGCTATGAATTCCTTAGAAACATACTTCATAATTTCTTTCTTCTTTTGTCGTTTCACTTTTGACCCGTCGGTTGCAGATGTTTGTGGCATAGCATCCTGATGACTACTTTGTAATGAAAACATCCTAAATGCCATTTGAGCCAGACGAAGGTTACCCGGTGAATAGCGGAGACGCTGGCACGCGCACGGCTCGGGTTAGCTAGCTTGCTAAAGCGACGCTCTGTGGAAATAAGCGAGAGACGCACATGAATTCTGGTTTTGTGTCTCTGAGTGGAGATCAGGGGATTCTGGAAGGTTCTCTGACCGTCGGCATTACGATAGAGTTACTGTTGGCTATCTATATACTGTGATGATGACAATGATACTACTAATAATAATAATAAAAATAAAAATCATGACGATATTAGTGTAATGTACCTTCAATATTCCTTTAATATTTCAGGATCCTCACTCTGAATCCCTCTAATTTCAGCTTCTATTGAAGTTTATCCGTATTCAGATTTCAGTTTAAGGTTGTCATAGTTTTTCTGCTCATAGGAATAGTTTCCCTGTTTCGTTACGCAGTATACTGGTAAACATATATACAGTAACATATATTGGTTCATATATTATACGTATGATGTGAGAAGTGTCTGATTGTACGTCGATGGGTAGGTTGTCTCTGGGTTTGGTCTCCTAAAATGGCGGCCAGCTATGGCTAGCTTCCGCGCAACGTGGTTAAATGTCTTCAGTTGTTGCTCTCTTTGTTGTTGTTGCCTCAAAAGCAGTCTGGCCTCCACAGCTAAACCAGCTCCAGGCTTTTAACCCAGTGGCATGCTTTTACTGGGGTTTTTAGGTTTGTTTTCTGATGAAAGGACCACACACGACTGGGTTATTTCTCCGGTTCTGTAAAAAAAAAAAAAGGACCTTGGTGAACCATCAGTTGCTAGCTAACAAACTGGGCAGCTAGTTGTGTTGATTTGCGATGAAAGGCTTGAAGATTTCTTTCTATTTGCGGTACATTTTGTGTCCCCACAATGCACTTTAAACATTACAGGAATATTCTAGAGACACAATGGTGCGCCGTGGCACTGTGCAACAATTTGACCTTTTAAATTGAATGTTTGTTCAACCTAACGTTGTTCAAACACATCTATGGTAGACCGCATGAGGAAATGTTGACGTTATTTCGAGCAGTAATTCCCAGGTCAAGACATACATTCAAATACTTAAAACTGGTCCCCAGGATTCGTTTTTTATTGATTAAATGATCTCCATGATCAGTTTTTTATTGATTTTTTGATCCCTTGGTGTTGCTGCCCTTGATAGAACTTTCCATGTTGTTTTGGGGAATGGTTGGAATTATTTCTGCTTTCCTCATTGTCACCATGAAATCAATGGCACACACTTCAAATATACGGCAATAAATAGTCAAAGCTTTACCTTAAATAAATTAAATAGATATTAACTAATGAATTTATTTACAGCTATTATCATTTCTGATTAGTTTGAAATCAAAGCAAAAAAAAGTTAGCATAATGTGAGCGCTAGCAACCTATAGTCTCGCTAATCGCACAATAAGCCGACAAACAGACACAGGGCTAATGATATTCAAGAAGAATCATGAAGTAAACATCACAGTGGCTAGATACAGCCTCTCCTCGCTAGTAGGGAAGCAGGGGAGCGTATCTATGTTCCCCGGGTCCTATGTTCCCTGGGTCCTATGTTCCCCGCTTTGTATGTGACCGGGGAACATAGGACCCTGTGAGCAAATCTTTTTTTCGTAGGATGGCAGGGGCAAGTACCGCGCTTTTTCGTGTCTGATTCGCCTGTGATCGGTTAGAATGTCTCTCCTCCGATTGGTTATGGTTAGGGTTAGGTTTAGGGTTAACCCTCACCCTAACCCTAACCATAACCCTAACCCTAACCCTTTACACCCGGGGAACATAGGACCTGGGGAACATAGGGATGACTCCCGGAGCAGCTAGCGTCAGTAGTCGGTAGCTAGCATCCTCTGTTTATCCATGCTAGCCGCGGCGCTAGGAATGTCAGGGAGACCTGCAGAAAATAGAGAGCAGCTAGCTACACCGCGCGCACGTCGCCCGCTGTGAATGTCCTCAGGAGGACGTGAAGGTGTTGTGGATTACAACTTCACCGACCGCACACCAACGACCAGCTAGCTAGCCTTCAGGAGCTGCGCTAAGACAGAATCGTTGTTTTTCTTACTTTGATGTTAGTCTCAAACCTACGCGGAAATATGTGTATAGATAGTAGTCTGGTGTTGGTTTGACTTTGTAATGTGTTTGTTGAAGGAAAAATGTGCTTTGTTTTAAGGAAACTATTTTAGTTTATGCTTAGTGTTTTATCGTCCTCCTTTTCAGGGATTTCACGGAAACGGCAGACACACACACACACATACAGAGAAACACACACACATGCTGAGACACACACACACACACATACAAGCACACACACCTCCTCCACTGTAACATCCAAAACCAAAGACTCTGTCTCCCTTCTTTTTAACTCTATTCATCCCTCAGGAAAGAAAGAGACTCCTTCTGTTTCACAGTGATAAAGAGAGAGAAGGACAGAGAGGGGGAGAGGAGAGTGAGAGAGAGAGCGAGAGAGAGAGAGAGAGAAGGGGGGGGAGAGGAGAGACATGAGAGAGAGTGAGATTGAAGGATGGACAAAAGGTAGAAGTGAGAAAAGACCAAAGCATTAGAAAGAGAGAGAGAGAGAGAGAGAAAGCGAGAGAGAGAGAGAGAGAGTGCGAGAGAGAGAGACAGCTAAAGTCAGTGAAAGGGAGAAAGAGAGAGGAGGAGAGAGGGTTCAGAGAGATGGAGGGCGAGCGATGGGACAAAGAACAGGAGAGGAGGGGAGGGGAGGGGGGAAAGAGAGAGGGATAGCTAAGTCTCTGAATAACAAAGAGGCGAAGGTGAGGATGCTGGTTTAGGAATAGGAGAATGGTAGAGAGAGGGGGGGGGAGGGAGGGGGAGGGAGGGAGAAAGGGGGAGGGAGCGTGAGACAGGGAAGGAAAGATGGGAGAGAGGAGATGGAGGATTGGGAGATGAGAGACGGGGAGGGAGGGAGGGAGGCGCGGGGGGAGAGAAATAGGGGGACAGACTGACAGACAGAGCATTAAAATTCATGGGCCTTTTTTATTTTCCGAGCTGATAATCAATACTGTCTACTTTGGATAGGCTTTGGGACAACAGAGGGTCGACACAGGGAGGGGGCAGGGGGTGTGCGTGTGTGTGTGTGTGTGTGTGTGTGTGCTGTGGTGTGCGTGTGTGGTGTGTGTGTGTGTGTAGGGGAGGGAGGCGGGGGGAGGGGTCAGAATAGCCAGCGACACCAAGCTTCTGTCGGCCAAGTTAGTGAAGGAAGAGGTTGGGGGATGGGTTTTGTGTGTGTGTGTGTGTGTGTGTGAGGGGTGTGTGTGTGGTGTGATGGGTGGGTGGGGGGGGTAGGTATGGTTCATTAAGTCTGACCAGCAGCATAGTGGCAGCCGGGCCCATTGTCCAAGGGTCATCACACACACACATTCACACACACACACATCACACACACACCACACACACACACACATATACACATGCACGTGCGAATAAACACACACACACACACACTCTCTCTCTCTCTCTCTCTCATCTCTTCTCTCACACTCACACACTTAAACAAACACCACACACACGCCACTCTCACACACAGTCTCTCTCTCTCTTTCTCTCCCACACGCACACATCCATACACAAACATACACATCAACACACACTCTCTCTCTCTCTCTCTCTCTCTCTCTCACAAACACTCATCCACACACACTTACACACACACACACACACACACACACACACACACCACCACCGCGCGAGCAGCCACACCAGGGCGTGCTGGTCTGAGGTTGACCCCCGCCCCAGTAAGTGACAGTCGGTTGACGCTCCATCAGGTTAGCGTAGCCGCGCCGCCGGGCCTCCTTTAACTATGCAGAGCAGATGCTACGCCACGCTGGAACACGCGCGCCTCGCAACACACCATGAAATATAAATATCACACTCTCACCCTCCGACACGCCGGGCGTGTACCGTCGAACGCAGCCACACACCCAGGAAATTATGGGAATGTCCGAGGCGATGGCTTGTTGCCGAGGCGACCGGAAAAGGAGGAGATGTAGAAGGAAGGGCAGCTGGATTTAAGGAGTTGGCCGGACCGCGGGGGCGGGGAGCTGGCTACGAAGAAACGTTCGGTTTCACACCTTTATTTACCTGGCATCTTTCCTATAAAGCATTGGAATCATGAGTAAATACATTTCAGGGTTTACGTCAGAGATTGGAATCCTGCTCTTTTTTCAGATTTGGCTTTATTGGTTTTATTCACATATTCACATATTTATTCACTCTAGGTAGAAGGTGGAATTTTTCCATGCAAGCAAGTATTTTTTAAAAATGTGAGTCTCATTTTAAACACGAGTCTCATTTTAAACGTCAGGAGAAATTTTAAGCATGAGTCTCGTTTTAAACGTGACGTTAACCCTAAGGCAGCCATGTCGAGGTTAGTCTACTTTCAACCATCAGGCCTGTCCGTTTGGGTTTACACAATATTAGTTTCAGGTAATAGCCTTTGCTTTGTATCAGAAAAATATAATTTCGGTCAGGCTTTCTGATCTAGCTTACATTTTCAGGGTTTTTACGCAGCATGCTAACGCTACGCGCTAACAAGCGCAAACTGTGTGTCTGTTGTTGATTTTTTTTTCCTAGCAAACACTTCAAATCGATATCTTGAATACACATTGGAGAGACTTTAAATCATGTAACCTGCTGATGGATTTCCTCAGCGCGGCTGTTTGTTGACGCCATGTTCGCTGCTGAAGTCATCTTTTGTTTGGTCTGTTTTCAGCACTCCCCTAAGCTCCTGTCTCTGAGTTTTGGATTTTCAAAGTAACAGCGCTGAAGCTATCTATTTTGAAACGTGTGTTCTGAAGCGAGGGGGTGGGGGGAGGGGGGTTACCTCAACAGGGGCTCGACAGAGCCAGGAGTTAGACCGAAAGCTAGCGGGATTCGCCTCAACACTCTACGCGTGTCTTCAGGTGTAGCGCCGTTAGATAAATGTGTCGGTGTGTGCGCTTTACGGAGGCCGAGTGTTGCACAACTGCGGCCCGGATTTGTGAGGAAATCGAGGGTATTCCTGCTGAAAGACTTCCCCACGCAGGTGTCGGAACCGCCGCGGCCCCGTGGTGTGTTTCCTGCGCTCAGAACGTACTTCCTGTCCAAAGGGGCTCCGTGTCCACGGGTTCCAGATCCACAGGAAGGAACCACAGGCTGCTGGACTGGCTGATGCCTTACAGGCAGACAGGCAGGAAGGCAGACAGGCAGGCAGAAAGACAGAGAGAGAGGCAGACCGACAGGCAGGCAGGTGGAAAGACAGACAGACAGACAGACAGACAGGCAGACAGAGAGGCAGGGAGGCAGACAGACAGGCAGGTAGGCAGACTGACAGACAGACAAGACATGCAGACAGACAGGAATTACAACATCATAGATCCTCCTTAGAGATAGGTAAAGAGGGGGTGATAGAGAGGGGAGAGGGAGGGAGACAGAGGGTGAGAGAGAGGGAGAGAGAGGGGTGAAGAGAGAGGGAGAGAGAGGGTGAGAGAGAGAGAGAGAGAGGCAAGGAGAAGGTGAGAGACAGAGTTAGAGAGAGGGGGAGAGACAAAGTAGGGAGAGATGTACGGAGGTAGAGAGAGTGGGAGAGAGGGTGAAGGCAGTCTGAGGTTTTGAGGTGTAAAGCGTCATAAATAATGGAGGTGAGTTTCACATTGAAATGCAAACACTGGCCTGGACACCGGCACTGCTGGCTTTAGAAATTTAATTTTTCATAAGAGTCACCCCCCCCACCTCTCGCATAAACACACACCCACACACAAACATACACACACGCACACACACACACACACAAACATACACACACGCACACACAAACATACAAACACGCACACACAAACACACACGCACACATAAACACACACATACACACACAAACACACACACACACACACAGACACACACACACATCCATATATATATACCCACACACAAACACACACACGGACACACACGCACACATAAACACACACACACACACAAACACACACACCACACACACATCCATATATATAATATACCCACACAAACACACACACGCACACACAAACACACACACATACATGCACAAACACACGCACACACATCCATATATATATATATATATATATATATATATATACCCACACATAAACACACACACACATAAACACACACTCACGTATATATACCCACACATAGACACAAACACACTCTCA
>NW_027641531.1:20000-23448 GCF_949987615.1 Pollachius pollachius
ACACATTTTTTATTATCAATAACAAGTCTTACATAATGCGAAGAAATTATAAATAATAAATATTACGTTTTTATTTTTTAATAAATGATGTAAGGTCTTATTTTATTGTGTTTGCGTTGGCGGTTTCATTAGATCCACTAAGACTATGTGTCGCTCTGCGGCCATCTTGAGAAGCAGTGTGTGTGTGTGTGTGTGTGTGTGTGTGTGTGTGTGTGTGTGTGTGTGTGTGTGTGTGTGTGTGTGTGTGCGTGCGTGTGTGTGTGTATGTGTTTATGTGTGTGTGTGTGTGTGTGTTGATGCAGTGAGAATGGACCCTTATCCAATTTGTACTGGTCAGTAGTGTGAAATGGCGCTAGGTCGGTCAGCCAGACTGCGTATGTGTGTAGTGTATGTATGTCTGTGTGCATGTGTGTAACTGTGTGTGTGTGTGTGTGTTTATGTGTGTGTGTGTGTTCATGTGTGTGTGTGTGTGTGTTTGTGCACATAGTGGTCGGTTGCTTCAGCTGATACTGGCTATCGGCATTTTTTTCTTCACAATAATTATCACACACACACACATTCATACATATACATACACTGTAAATCGCACAATTAGACTCCAAACACACACAGACACACACACATCAAAACCGTGTTTATGCTGGCGATTATGCTATTATAGTGCTTTGTGTGGTGGTCACTAGAAGACTCCAGACACACACAGACACACAGACACTCTATCAGATGGTCCTTATTGTCGTGCCCCCCCCTACCCCCCCATGGATTGGACCATTCAAAGTCCCCCTCCCCTTCACACAATGATGCTCATAGTTATGGATCTGGTGGACAGCTTATCGGGGTGTTTTGTTTGTGTGAGTCTGTTTGTATTTGTGTGTGTGTGTGTGTGTGTCTATGGGTTTGTGTGTGTGAGTCTGTTTGTGTTTGTGTGTGTGAGCCTGTTAGCGTTTTTGTGTGTGTGTGCGTGTGTATGTGTGTATGTGTGTGCGTTTGTGTGTGTGTGTGTGTGCGTTTGCGTTTGTGTTTGTATGTGTTATTTGTCAGATTTATTGTGCTATACGTTTGTGTTTTTATTTAAGAAATTTCTATCGGTGCTTATCTTTCCTAAAACCCTTATTTCATCGCTACACCGTTATCTTTGAGTTTAAATCACATTTTATTTTTCCTAACGCGAAACATTGCGGCGGTAAAAATGCTACGATAATATAAAGATAAAATAAATTTCAAAATTAGTACAAAGAATATGACTGACCCGTTAATAGCCAGCGAGAGAATGCGATTTCGGGGAACCGAGGCGAACAGCCAGTAGCTAGATGGTTCTAGATGGAGGGGAACAGCCAGTAGCTGGGTGGTTCTAGATGGAGGGGAACAGCCAGTAGCTAGATGGTTCTAGATGGAGGGGAACAGCCAGTAGCTAGATGGTTCTAGATGGAGGGGAACAGCCAGTAGCTAGATGGTTCTAGATGGAGGGGAACAGCCAGTAGCTAGATGGTTCTAGATGGAGGGAAACAGCCAGTAGCTAGATGGTTCTAGATGGAGGGAAACAGCCAGTAGCTAGATGGTTCTAGATGGAGGGGAACAGCCAGTAGCTATGGTTCTAGATGGAGGGGAACAGCCAGTAGCTAGATGGTTCTAGATGGAGGGGAACAGCCAGTAGCTATGGTTCTAGATGGAGGGGAACAGCCAGTAGCTATGGTTCTAGATGGAGGGGAACAGCCAGTAGCTAGATGGTTCTAGATGGAGGGGAACATCCAGTAGCTAGATGGTTCTAGATGGTGGGGAACAGCCAGTAGCTGGGTGGTTCTAGATGGAGGGGAACAGCCAGTAGCTAGATGGTTCTAGATGGAGGGGAACAGCCAGTAACTATGGTTCTAGATGGAGGGGAACAGCCAGTAGCTATGGTTCTAGATGGAGGGGAACAGCCAGTAGCTAGATGGTTCTAGATGGAGGGGAACAGCCAGTAGCTATGGTTCTAGATGGAGGGGAACAGCCAGTAGCTATGGTTCTAGATGGAGGGGAACAGCCAGTAGCTAGATGGTTCTAGATGGAGGGGAACAGCCAGTAGCTATGGTTCTAGATGGAGGGGAACAGCCAGTAGCTATGGTTCTAGATGGAGGGGAACAGCCAGTAGCTAGATGGTTCTAGATGGAGGGGAACAGCCAGTAGTTATGGTTCTAGATGGAGGGAAACAGCCAGTAGCTAGATGGTTCTAGATGGAGGGGAACAGCCAGTAGCTATGGTTCTAGATGGAGGGGAACAGCCAGTAGCGATGGTTCTAGATGGAGGGGAACAGCCAGTAGCTGGGTGGTTCTAGATGGAGGGGAACAGCCAGTAGCTAGATGGTTCTAGATTGAGGGGAACAGCCAGTAGCTGGGTGGTTCTAGATGGAGGGGAACAGCCAGTAGCTAGATGGTTCTAGATGGAGGGGAACAGCCAGTAACTATGGTTCTAGATGGAGGGGAACAGCCAGTAGCTATGGTTCTAGATGGAGGGGAACAGCCAGTAGCTAGATGGTTCTAGATGGAGGGGAACAGCCAGTAGCTATGGTTCTAGATGGAGGGGAACAGCCAGTAGCTATGGTTCTAGATGGAGGGGAACAGCCAGTAGCTAGATGGTTCTAGATGGAGGGGAACAGCCAGTAGCTATGGTTCTAGATGGAGGGGAACAGCCAGTAGCTATGGTTCTAGATGGAGGGGAACAGCCAGTAGCTAGATGGTTCTAGATGGAGGGGAACAGCCAGTAGTTATGGTTCTAGATGGAGGGAAACAGCCGGTAGCTAGATGGTTCTAGATGGAGGGGAACAGCCAGTAGCTATGGTTCTAGATGGAGGGGAACAGCCAGTAGCTATGGTTCTAGATGGAGGGGAACAGCCAGTAGCTAGATGGTTCTAGATGGAGGGGAACAGCCAGTAGCTAGATGGTTCTAGATGGAGGGGAACAGCCAGTAGCGATGGTTCTAGATGGAGGGGAACAGCCAGTAGCTGGGTGGTTCTAGATGGGCTGAGGTTTGTGTTACAGCTGCTGGACTGGTCTGTCTCCTCTTTGTTCTGGTCCTCCTCCACCAGACCACACCTCACATCAACACCGTGTTCATTAGGAGGAACTCCTCCACCCCCTCACTCCTGCCTGCCTTCACCTGGCTTTATGCAGGGAGACAGGTGTCGGGGTGTTCAGACAGGTCATCTGGTGGTGAGAGAGGTCCTTTGCTGGTCGGACAGGTCCTCTGGTGGTCAGACAGGTCTTCTGGTGGTCAGACAGGTCTCTAGTAGTGAGACAGGTCCTCTGGTGGTCAGACAGGTCTTCTGGTTGTGAGACAGGTCTCTGGTCATGAGACAGGTCCTCTGGTCGTGAGACAGGTCTCTGGTGGTAAGACAGGTCTCTGCTGGTGAGACACGTCCTCTGGTCGTGAGACAGGTCTCTGGTGGTTAGACAGGCCTCTAGTGGTGAGACAA